>NC_139681.1:64069265-64365450 GCF_964106915.1 Podarcis gaigeae
TAAAATTGTTGAGAGGCAACTCAATCATCTTTAGGTGGGATTTTCCACAAGGCTTGTCCTTTACCTTCAGAGGAAGGAAGATTAAAATTAAAACTTTGGAAGATAGAGATAAATTTCTGAGTGCCCACGGAGAAGACCTTCATAAAGGACTTGAACTACTCCCTGGGCCCGAACCACCAGAGGTACCTACACCTGTGGACTCTAAAGACCCACAGAACCAAACACCATCCCAAGGAAAATAACCAGATTTATCCAGGATGTCCCTGCAACTTTTGAGCTGGAATATTAATGGCTGCAACAGCCCGGAAAAAAGGAGGAAAATCTTCCACATTTTAAAGAAGGAACAATTGGATATTATCTGTTTACAAGAAACACATGTGACTAGGCTCCACAGAAAAGTATTAATAAATAAAAGGCTTTGCCAGGAATTTATATCTTCGGACAAAGTTAAGAAGAGAGGAGTGGTGATATATGCAAAAGAGAGCCTATCACCTAAATTTTTATTTAAAGACGACCATGGAAGAATTTTGGCAATTGAAATACAGCATCAAGGAGAGAAAATTTTGATATTAGGAATCTATGCTCCAAATGAAGGGAAATCAGAATTTTACAAGAAGTTGCAAGGGATTATGTTGGAATATCTGGACTTTGATAACATCATTATGATGGGAGATATGAATGGGATCGTATCGACCAATATGGATAAGTCACAAAGACAAAATGTTACCAAAGATGGCAGACTACCAAAGACCTTTTTTGAAATGACAGATAATATGGACTGGATCGATATATGGAGAACAAAGAACCCCTTGGGAAAAGAAGGAACATTCTTTTCTGAAGCCCAGCTGACATGGACAAGAATCGACCAAATATGGATTTCTAGAGGTCTGGCACCTAAGGTGAGAAAAGTGGAAATCTGCCCAAAGACCTGCTCCGACCATAATGCTTTGAAAATGGACATGATACTAGTACCAACCGGTTCCTTTAGATGGAAGATGAATGACAATTTGCTCAGAGATCAAGAGATCATTAAGAAGGCCCAAAAAGTTATAAAGGACTACTTTGAAATAAATTTGAATACGACGGTGGAAAAAAGAACAATCTGGGATGCAAGTAAAGCGGTCATGAGAGGGTTCTTGATACAACAGAATTCTATAAAGAAAAGGACACAGAATGAAAAGAAAGACAGGATTTTGGAGAAAATTAAAGAACTAGAGAAGAAGTTAAGAGCAAATCCAAAATCGCAGCCGATCTTGAGAGAAATTAAACTCCACCAGGCACAATATTCTAAATTGATAAATCAGGAAATTGAATGGAAGATTAAGTTGATGAGACAAAGAACGTTTGAATCGGCAAACAAATGTGGGAAACTGCTGGCTTGGCAGTTGAAAAAGAGGCAAAAGTTGAATACAGTAACAAATTTGGAAATTGAAGGAAGAAATATCCAGAACCCCGTGGAAATTAGAAAGTGTTTCCAGAAATATTTCAAAAAACTTTACACTCAAGGGCCGCAAAATGAGATGGAAATTAAACAATTCTTGGAAAAAAATGGGCTCAAAAGACTGTCACAGGAAAATAGAACACTCTTGAATAGCAAAATAACTCGACAAGAGATCGAACTTGCCATTCAGAACATGAAACTGGGCAAATCTCCAGGGCCGGATGGTTTGACCTCCAAGTATTACAAGACATTAAATGACTATCTGATACAACCACTGATGGAGGTCAGCAATGAGATTATGGAGGGGAAGAAGGCGCCGGAATCGTGGAAAGAAGCCTTTATCACATTGATACCAAAATCAGAAACTGAAAAGACACAGCTTAAGAACTACCGTCCCATCTCCCTTCTAAATGTGGATTACAAAATATTTGCTGAAGTTTTGGCAAACAGACTTAAAAGAGTTTTAAGTGAAGTAATACACAAGGACCAAGCAGGCTTTCTCCCAGGCAGACACATGTTTGCCAATACAAGGAATATTATTGACATTTTGGAGCTGTTGCAAACAGAAATTAATACCAAAGCAGTGTTAGTTTTTATAGATGCGGAGAAGGCCTTCGACAATATCTCTTGGAAGTTTATGAAGGGAAATTTAAAAGAAATGGGAGTGGGGAGGGGTTTTGAAAACGGGATTGATGCGATATATTCAGAACAAAAGGCAAAACTGATAGTCAACAATGTGGTTACGGAAGGGTTTAAAATTGAAAAAGGAACACGACAAGGCTGCCCAATTTCCCCGCTGTTGTTTATTACAGTCCTGGAGGTGCTCCTGAATCTTATCAGAGGGGACCGGTTGGTGCAAGGGATTCAGGTCGGAGCGAAACAATATAAACTTAAAGCTTTTGCAGATGACCTAGTTTTGACCCTGCAGGAGCCAGAATCTAGTACAAAAAGAGTTTTGGAATTGATTCAAGACTTTGGTCGGGTGGCGGGATTTAAATTAAATAAACAGAAAACTAAAGTATTAGGGAAAAACTTGACAGACATAGAGTCAGAACGGTTTCAGAAAGAAACAGAACTAACATTGGTGAAAAAAGTTAAGTACCTAGGGGTAAATATAACAGCAAAAAATCTGAGTCTATTTAAGGATAATTATGAAAAATGCTGGTCTGAAATTAAGAGAGACTTGGACTGTTGGACAAAATTGAAACTTTCTTTGCTAGGCCGAATTGCCGCTATTAAGATGAATGTATTGCCAAAGATGTTGTTTTTGTTTCAAACATTACAAATTGTGGATAAGACGGAGTGCTTCAGGAAGTGGCAGAGAGATATTTCTAAATTTGTCTGGCAGGGCAAAAAGCCTAGAATTAAGTTTAAGATACTAACTGATGCGAAAGAAAGAGGTGGCTTTGCCCTGCCGGACTTAAAGCTGTACTATGAAGCAGCAGCTTTCTGCTGGCTCAAGGACTGGCTACTTCTTGAAGACACGGATGTGTTGGATCTGGAAGGTTTTAACAATGCATTTGGTTGGCATGCATATCTATGGTATGATAAAGTCAAGACCAATAAGGCCTTTAAGAACCATATTGTCAGGAAAGCTGTATTTAATGTCTGGACAAAATACAAAGACTTGTTGGAAAACAAAACCCCAAGGTGGCTTTCACCTCTGGAGGCTAAGGCCCGGAAGAGACTCAATATGGAGGCCAATTGGCCAAAGTATTGGGAAATATTAGAAAAAGATGGTGACAATTGGAAATTGCAGAGTTTGGAGAAAATGAAGGGTAAAGTGCTAGACTGGTTACATTATGCTCAGATTAAAGAAGTTTTTAAAAATGACAAAAAGTTAGGATTCCAGGTGGAAAAATCGAAGTTAGAGACAGAACTGTTAGAACCAAAGAGTAAGATATTATCAAGAATGTATAACTTGCTGTTGAAATGGAACACACAAGATGAAATGGTTAAATCTGCTATGATAAGATGGGCACAGGACATTGGGTATAATATTATGTTTGAAGATTGGGAAAGGTTGTGGACCACTGGGCTGAACTTCACTGCATGTAATGCTCTGAAGGAAAATGTAATGAAAATGATATATAGATGGTACATGACCCCTGTTAAACTTGCTAAAATATACCACTTGTCCGAAAATAAATGTTGGAAATGTAAGGAAAATGAAGGAACATTCTTTCACCTCTGGTGGACTTGCCCGAAAGTGAAGGCCTTCTGGGAAATGATATATAACGAGCTGAAAAAAGTATTTAAGTATACTTTCACTAAGAAACCAGAGGCCTTCCTCCTGGGTATAGTCGGCCAGAAGGTGTTAAAGAAGGACCGAACATTCTTTATGTATGCTACAACGGCAGCAAGGATACTTATCGCTAAGAATTGGAAAACTCAAGATTTACCCACACTGGAAGAATGGCAGATGCAGCTGATGGACTATATGCAATTGGCGGAAATGACCGGCAGAATCCGAGACTTGGGAGAAGAAAAGATTGAAGAAGACTGGAGGAAATTTAAGATTTATCTACAAAAATATTGTAATTTGGTGGAATGTTAAGAAGGGTGCTTGATTACAAAAAATTGGCCATCACTAATTTGGATTTGAATTGGAAGATAAGTGAGATTTTAGAAAATAAAAATCGCTGAAGAATTGTTATTTATTATTTAAAAGAGCGACTATAAATTATATGATAATTTGCTTGGAAAAATGTATTGACAATGTAAGTGTGAACGGGAAACGTGAGGAAGTCCAAAAAGGTTTGAAAATTTGTTAAGACAAAAGGAATGTTGTTTATTATTTTTGTATTTTTTATAAAAAACCCTAATAAATATCTTTATAAAAAAATAAAATAAAATGGCTTCCTTCAGTCCCCTGTGCTCACATGATGAAATTTTTATAGGAGCCATTTCACCATGCAGTAAGGTTATGGTTGGTGAGGCATGATTTATATTGGAGCATCACTGGGTGTTTGGGGTAGAATTGTTTCATTCTGGTGGTGAGGCGTCCTGACCTGCTCTTTACCTAATGACAGAAATCTTCCAGCATATGGGAATGCTCAGGACTAGCTCCATACACACCCCTGACAACTCTGTGCCCATCAACAACACTCTCAGGCTGATGATGGGACTCGTACTGCCTTGACCTATCAAAAAAGTTCAAGGAAATCAGTGAAGTGTCTCACACAGGGCACAGTCAGCATCAGCTTCGGCTTTCATTTTCTCTCTCTATTCACTCTTGAAAAACATAGAGGTCATCTGCACTGTTGTATAAAGAAATATATTTGGAAAGGATTTCAGAGGGACTTGCTCTCCTGTTAACTTGTTCAGAGTTTCACCCAAGGTCTGTGGCACTGGATACTAAACTATTTGCAAGGCTATGATCCTTTCCCTCTTTAACCTTGCCAGAATAACTTCTCCTGTGTATAACTGGAATAATTTTGCAGGTCATCAGCTTGAGACAGGTAGGCTGATAACAGAGAGAGAATACAAAATGGAGGCCTTCTTAGCTGAAGATAGCCTTCATAGCTAGGAGATTCACTCTGTTCTCCCTTCCCCTCCCCGCTTTTTAGTTGCATGAACTTGAGAAAACGAATACGGATTTGCAGAAGCTAAGGACAAATAGCTGTCGTGAATTTTTCTTGCACCAAAATGTGGGTGGAAAGATCTCCCCACATCATCTTTCTCCATTTTGGCTGCATTCACATGACAGTATATTCCATTTTCCTAATGCTCCCCAAACTGTTAATTTCTGCCTTATATTTCATCTTTCACAATACATAAAACCCATTTACAGAAACCTAGTGGAATATAGGTGATGTTCAGCACTCATTTCCTTGTTAATTGGTTCTGTTTCTGTGTTAATTACAACCCCATTGCCCAGAAAGTCACAGGAGTAAAGTGATGACATTTGGGGTGGTATGCCAGTATACAGTTCTTTCCCGCTGCTTTCATGAGGGAATCATGTGGGAACAGAAGCACGCATGTGTGAACAGGTTGGGGGAGTGTAAGTATGTTCAGTGTTGTTTCACACCACACCCAGTGGCAACAGTTCCGGCACAAAACAGGCTCTGTAACATTTACTATTCAGTCACACTGATGAGGAGGATCTATGCCAGCCAACATCCATCCATTTTATCAACCGCAGATTGGATTCTCCAAGCAGTTCCCAAGATTTTAAAGAAATAAAAGGTCACTAATTTAATGGCTTTTCAGCAAGCCAGTGTCTTAGAAGCATTGTTTAGAAAATAGGAACAGAAAAATCTCAGGAATTCCAAATGTTACACCAGATTTTACTTCATGCAGTATTCATGCAGTCAGTTTGGGTAAGTATACTAGTAGTCAGCACAGGGAAGTTGGAAGCCTGGCTATGCAATGCTGATTGTCTTTTACTTTTATGTATTAATTTCATACAAATAAAGAGATTGTTATATCAAAAAGCACCACATAAAATAAAGTAGTTGTACTGCAGAGATGAGATTTAGGAATTACTCTACTATATCAGAGTGCAGAGTATAAACATTTTAAATACATAAACACCTTCTCTCAATTTATTTGTAATTTAAGGTCTGGTACCATTACTATGAGCTTATTGTGAAGAATCTGCAAAGCAGGATTCAAAATTGGGATAGAAAAATGTGAAACATCCCCAGTGGAATGGATCTTGCTCTTAAAGAGTGAAAATGAAAATATTGCACCATGCAGTTTTTCTGGGTTTTTAAAAACACCCTTCAATATCTGGCACCAGAGGAGCCAATATAGGCTCGCTCGTTAAAGAGCTGTCTTTGGATGCTGAGAGAGAAAGCAATTATGTAGCTAAAGAAATGTTTATTGCTAACTGAATGCAATGCAGACATTTGACATGTGGTGCAGTGGTTAGTAGGTTGGACGGGTGAAGTGATGAAATGTAGCATGACATGCTGGTATAGCAGTCATAATTCCACAGTTCCATATTGCAACAGATACTGCACTGCGGAAGAAACATTAGAAAATGGAACAGAAGTGCTAGCATTATAATCATTATAATTTGAATGTACCCCTTACTATAGTTTGAAATGTGGTATTTGAGAAGAGAAGTATTTGCTAGGTCAGTGTTCCACAACCTGATGCCATCCAGATACTTTGTGCTGGCAAGGGCCATGGCTGGGGATGAGGGGAGCTGAAGTCCAAAACATCTGGAGGACATCAGGTTGGAAAATGCTGTGCTGGGTGGAACTGCTGTTATTGACACAAAATGGTACTTGTTGATCTCATCACTTTCTGCAGGGTAGAATTGCCCTCTGTGTTCAAAGGCAGTTGATTATGAAGAACCAAATAGATCATGAGGGGCCAGATTGAATGATTCTAGGGAGTCAGGGTCATTTTATCCATTCATCTGCCACTTTTTAATCCCACTTCTTAATGGTTAACCAAATATTTCATAGCACAGCTTTTCATCTCATGTGCCTAAGTCACCTCCCCACCTTGAACCATCAGCCACCCTACCCATCCTGGGTAGCTAGTATGCTGGCAAAGCATCTACATTTTCTTCGTCACACTAGAAAATCTTAGTGTTTAACTGCAGAGAAGAGATACTGATCTCTAGAAACACCCACATGGACCCCAAATGGCAGGTGAAGTGATAATGGCTAGATCAAGTAAAGACAATGGTGTGACCATTCCTAAAGCTTAAGGCACAGGTGGTAGCAATCACTGCTATCATTTTGCCCTGAGTGATACTAGCCTAAACCATTGTAAATAAATTCAGGAGTTATATCCAGAAATGTTAGATTTTGTACATGAGATCATGCAAGAGCTCGCTTCCTAGGCGGGGAGCCCCACGCTGAGGTCTTTAAAGAAGATGAAGGCTGCATCTGAGAATTATTTCCATTTCCCTACACCGCATTGAAAGTCCTTTTCTTTTTCTTTTGTCTCCCCGCAAAAGACACAAAGGATTTGATATTTTGCTTTCTGCAGGGAGGAGTAATCTCCCCAGAGCCCATCCGCAGTCCCAGACCACAGGACTTCTGTCTTGGAATTCTGAGTCTCGGCAGGAGAGGGACTGAACATATTTAAGAGGCCAAGGGCAGCCCGGGGCTATTGACTGGTCTGTGAAGGCTGGTAGAAGGGCTGTCTTGTTGGTCCCCAGGCAACCAATCAATGCTAATTCCCTGCTGATCCTTGCAGCCGCTGGCCCATTGCTCAAGTGAGAGTGCTGCCCTGCTGAGCAATGATTTGTGGGATATAATTGGCTTAATGCTTGGCTTGGTCGTTTAGTGTTACTAAATGACATAACATCAGCTGCCTTCCAGCTTCACCAGGAATAAATCTCTGCAGGGAAGTGGAACTTAGGGCAAATTGTTAAGTTTTTCTCGCAAAGGACAAACAAATGCAATTTTTCGCCACTGAGGTCTAGGGTTGCCCATTTCCCATCAAGGATGAGTGATAGCAAAGATAGTGCTCAGGATTACTCACAGTCCATGGCAGCCTCTCAAGTTCACACTTTATGCATTTGTTGGTATAGGCCTTGCAATATTCAGACCTGCCTAACCTTCTCTTACTTACCTAATATGACAAAAGAGGCAATGGCATTTTAGGTATAGGTTTATTGTGACATGAACTTTCACAGGTAGCAGTCTGATTGATGAGATTGACGAAGCCCTGTTCAGTTGACGGAAACAGGACAGGTAGTGTGCGAAGACTTAGCATCATCCTCAGTTGTCTATACATTGATCTAGTTCATCTGCACAGAGCCTGAATGACTGCAAATTGTGCATATATAGGCTTTCTATACAATCAGGGACATTGTAGCTTGAAGGTATTTCAGACTGGGATAGAGAGCATATGCAACCTAAATAATTGCTTGGGTTATATGATTCAGTTCAGTGTCTATTAGGGGTGTGCATTGACTCTGTGTGAACCCCAAATAACATGGGAATTTGGAATGATTCAGGTCATGATCTCACATTTCCTGAGTAGGACAGCCATTAACAAGGTGCGTCAATAGGGATTTTTCCATAAAGCAAAATGGCACCTGCACACACATTTTTTTCTTTCTTTCTGAGAAATGAAAGCAAGCTGACTGGGGAAACACCGAGAGCTTGAGAGGGGAGGGGATGTAGACATGGGGGCATATTTCATTTTGATAGAAAGGTCCAGCTTTTAATCACAGTGAAATTATTTCCCCAGTGTACTCCACTCACCGTGTTTGGTTCCAGTTATGGCAGAAAATAAAATAAAAAGTAAGAGACATTTATCTATCTATCATCTATCTATATCTATCTATCTATCTATCATCTATCTATCTATCTATCTATCTATCTATCTATCTATCTATCATCTATCTATCTATCTATATCTATCTAATCTATCATCTATTTATTTATTTATTTATTTATTTATTTATTTATTTATCTAAATAAATAAAGTAAGTAAGTAAGTAAGTAAAAGTTCCCTGCACAAACACCCCTTGACAGATCTGCCTGACAATTGGCAGGTATAATCCACTCTGGATGGCTGTCAAATTAGAATAACACAGAGTCGATCCCAAACAGATCAGACTGTTTCCAAATACTACAGTAAGTCCCTATAAGCTGCTGCTCTAGATTTTTTTTTTAGTTCAGAACTGGCTTTCTTCGTGCCACATAGCCATTAGGGCAAAGTCAGCTAATGCAAAGTGAGATGCTTAGCTAGATGACAAAAAGTCACTGAATGCAACCAACTTTAGGCATATGACAGCATTGTCACCACCAGGCAGAAGAAACGTGGCTTTAACTGCAACAATACCAGCAACAGCTACAACAAATGTTCTGCAGCCATGCAATGTGTTGGACTGGTCTAGTATGAGGGCATTTGGAAAGATTATTCAGGAAAAGTTTCAAGTACTTGAAAGCTTCCTTTTTCACACAGAAAGTATGAGCCCACAAACATCTGGCACAGCCCTAGTATTGAAGTGGTCTCTTTGCAGAAATGTGTCTTATTTGTCACAGAATGGTTAAAAATAAAAAATAAAAGTTAAATAGTACAGTTCTTTGCCTGGATATGCTGAAAGGGTAGCATATTAAGAAATGGGTCCTATCTTGAGGGAAACAAAGTGCTGACAAAGGGATTCTTCAGCTTGACTCCAGAAGGCTTTGTACACACATATTCCCCCCCCCCAAAAAAAGCTGGACACTCCACTCCCAAATATGAAGGCACAGAGAACTAATACAATAATTTTTAGTATTTTGAAAATACCCATTAAAGTAACATTCAGAATCAGCCCCACCCCAGCTGCACTGAGGCATTTGCTTTGGCTCACAGACAAGCCACAGAATGGCAGTAGGAGCTTCGCGTTACCTTCTTAGGAAAACACCATCTTCGCAATTTGAGTGTCAGTGGAATCTGCCAAGATGTCATGTGTCAAGTGAGCTGAGTCCATCACTCCAAAAAACTGCATCAAGTCATGGAAGATGAGGCAAGATTTAGGACAGATTCAGCCAGTGTGGACAAAAAAATAAGAGCACTTGCAAATTGGTGATTGGCATTAAAATTAGAAATCCACAGATAGAATTAGGGCATGTATCCAGAAGTAGAGAAGGCCAGCAAGGAAGGGGCCAAAGGAGCAGTATCTGCATAACTGCTTATTTAAGGAATTTTGGCCTAACTGCCTGCGTATAAAATTATTCATGGCATAATGAAAGTGAATAGAAATTTTACTCCATTTTTCATATTAATCAAAGCCAGGGTCATCCAATGAAGCTGAATGTCGGAAGATTCAGGACAAACCAAAGCAAAGTAGAATAAAACCCAGCCTTCAAGATAAAACACAAACAGCAAGAGGGGCAGGAACAAAAGTGGAAGTTATGTGAACAGCTGCTGTTGGATGTAGAACCTCTGAAAGACTGAATTTCCAAAGCCAACTTGATTGATATGAGTACTGGGTGATAATTTGACCATATCATTTAGGCATTATCATTTGCCACACATCTTTGTTGACCACTTATCAATACAAACTTATTCTTTTATTCCATTTTTTGCATTAAAGGGTTTTATTTACTTCTTCGTAAGACTTGAGTAGTAGTTGTTCACGCAATTTCTCCTTCTGTTCTTGCCCAACTTGCTGTTTGTGTTATAAAATATTTGGGGCAGACAAAAAGAAGTTCCACTTCCACACAATGCATAGTATTGACTACTACAGAATGTAGCCATGGCCACCAGCTTGGGCATCTTTAAAAGAGGCTCAGAAAAACTCATGGAAGATAAGGCTATCAATGACTACAAGCCACGATGGCTGTGCACTGCCTCTCCAATTGGAAGTGACAGGTCTCTGAAAATGTAAATGGTGACGGTGTTGCTGTGCTCATGTCATGCTTGTAGGCTTCTCACAGGCAGATGGTTGGTCACTGTGAAAGCAGGATGCTGGACTAGGTAGGCCAAAGTTCTGATCCAGCAGGATTCTTCTTATGTTCTTATCACACTGACTGTCTTCATCCTGAAATGCACCATAAACATCATTATTTTATGCCTCGGACTGTGTATATTCTAAAAGTCTAAAAGACCAAAAGCAGTAATATTGAGTGAAGTTGCCTGAAATGTCATGAGCAACACTAATAATAATAATAATAATAATAGTAATAATAATAATAATAAATTATTATTTGTACCCTGCCCATCTGGCTGGGTTTCCCCAGCCACTCTGGGCGGCTTCCAACAAAGATTAAAAATACATTAAAATGTCACACATGGAAAACTTCCCTGAGCAGGGCTGCCTTCAGATGTCTTCTAAATGTCAGGAAGTTGTTTATCTCTTTGACATCTGATGGGAGGGCATTCCACAGGGCGGGTGCCACTACCGAGAAGGCCCTCCCTGTAGCTTTGCTTCTTGCAGTGAAGGAACCGCCAGAAGCCCCTCTGAGCTGGACATCAGTGTCTGGGCAGAACGATGGGGGTGGAGATGCTCCTTCAGGTATACTGGGCTGAGGCCGTTTAAGGCTTTAAACACTTTGAATTGTACTCAGAAACAAATACTGATTTGGCATACAGTTCCCCACCCCTGTATTAGACCCCCTATTATTACCCAGTAGTCAGAGATGGAAATTATGCTGCCAATTGTGGAAATGTAGAACATTTAACAGAAGCTTGGTCCCAAATCTGACAGATTTCAGCCACAGGAGGCTTAACCATTCTGTGGGAAGACATCCTAAAGATCCTTTCTGACTACTATCCTGGCTTTCCTCTTGCCTTTCTTAAAGGCAATAGCCTTGTGTTGTTGTTGATGGCTTGAGACTAAGTAGCATTTGTATGCTTACACGGGTCTGCTGCTCTTTGCTTCATGCCTGCTGAAGGATGGCTTAGGGCAAAATTTCCTCAGCCTGAGTCCCTAGAAGACAACTTCAGGCAAAACAACAGAAATCCTGCCTTTGCACTTAGAGGATAATCTAAACTGAGCCTTCATGGTAAAGCAGTTTCCAAGAGATTCTGCATCATGGGAAAAGTGCAGTTTGTTAAAAGTCCAATAAGAAGTTAAGCCTTGCTAAGAAACAGTAAACTTAAAAGCCCAGCTGTAAAATATTCTGAACTTTCTAGCACCAACTAACCATCCATAAATTTGATAAAGGCAAGTGACTGAGGACTGGTTGTTCACTGCAACAAGAGTGGCACCCACTTCAAGTGCTTTCACTCTGTAACCTTAAAACACTTAATTGTTCCCTATAACTTTGCTTCTTTCTGTCATTTTTTTTGGTCTGCCTGTCCCTAAATGGACTAACAGAACAAACTTTCCAAGCTTAGCTCCACAACTACTTCTTTTGCCTCTTGGATAGTTATTCTCAGCTGTCTTCTAAAACTATTGAGGTTAGAGTAAGGTTACCAGACGTCCCCGTTTCCTGGGGACAGTCCCTGGATTTACAAATCAGTCCCCATACAAAATCCATTGAAGTTGAAAAGTGTCCCCAGATTCATTGGAAAAAAACCTGGTAACCTTAGGTTAGAGAGATGCACTAAGTCCGTATTTGTGAGTCTCTGCATTATGAGTCTTGCACATGGTACCCCTCATGTTGAAAGACTCAAGGCCAATCAATCCTGCTTAATTCTCATATCTGGTCTCTTACTATGGCAGAGCACCATCAAGAAAAATGAGGAATATTTGTTTATGAGATTTCTCTAGCCGTGAGTGGTCCTACTGTTAGATAGAGTGAGATGGCTGCCTCAGGCAGCAGATGCTAAGGGGCAGGGAGTGGACTCAACTGACATAGCTACTATACCACTTCACTCAGCCTGCTGCCCTCAAGTGCTGTGGAGGACACTGTCCAATTGCCAGTGTTGAGGAAGATCCATTCAGCAGCCTGGTCAACTTGTGTGCATGGAATAGGGCAGACACCATCTTGCCCAATGACTCAGATAGCAAAATGCCTATGGCTCTGTCTCTCCATCCCACCTTCTAATTTAGAAAATGTTAAATATTCTCATGAGGCAGTGCAATGACATTCAGGAGCTTGGACTCCCAATTCCGGAAATGCCAACATATATTCCTCTTCTTTTAGTCAAAGTGCTGCACTTTACAACCAGCACATTGTAAGCTGCTGCAAACCAGTGATGTGATGCCAATGCGCAATGCGAAGGAGTAAGGGCAGGGAGATTTATAGAGGAAGCCCTGGTTCTTGATTTCTCTCTTTCCCTCTCCCACAGCGTCATGCTGCATATTAAAGTTCCAGAGATTTATTCAGATAACGCTTCTATTTATAAACCCGAGGGCAAGTTACAATCAAGGGAGAGAAGCAAGCACATAGGTGACCATTCATGCAGCTCATCACAGGTAGAGAATTGGACATGGGGTACATATGCAGCAGATAATCAATATGCTGGCATTGTTCTCTACAAAAGATTCCCTGAATGCCTAAGCACAGCAGATACATTTATAAAGAGTATATCCTGCTCTGTAGATAATCCACGGAACAACTGAAGGGATAAATGCCCAGAATTGATGTCATTGTTTGGCCTGGATTCATGATGACAAAGAATGGCAAGATGATGATGAACCATGAAGGCACATGTTTTTTCTTCATTTTACCTAACAGTAGAATTGAGACATTAACAGTGCATCCAGTTAATGTGATGATTCCAGCTAGGGAAGGGAATTCATGGATAAGGGGTGGGGTGCAGATGATCTATAGGAAAAGCATGGCAAAGGTTTTCTTTGAGAGCCAGTTTATATACTACACAGAGTATAAAGGTAAAGGTACCCCTGCCCGTACGGGCCAGTCGTGTCTGACTCTAGGGTTGTGCGCTCATCTCACTTAAGAGGCTGGGAGCCAGCGCTGTCCGAAGACACTTCCTGGTCACGTGGCCAGCGCGACGAAGCTGCTCTGGCAACCCAGCACCAGCACAGCACACGGAAATGCCATTTACCTTCCCACTATAAAGTGGTACCTATTTATCTACTTGCACTTAGGGGTGCTTTTGAACTGCTAGGTGGGCAGGAGCTGGGACCGAAAGACGGGAGCTCACCCCGCTGCAGGGATTCGAACCGCCGACCATGCGATCGACAAGTCCTAGGCACTGAGGTTTTACCCACAGCGCCACCCGCGTCCCACACAGAGTATAGAGGTGGACTTAAAGCATAGAATTCTGCACAATACCACTTCAGAGGAAATAATCCCCCCCAGTAAATTTCCTTCCATGTTAAAGACAAGGTAAGCCAAAATACAAGTCACTGACCACACTGACTCACAAATTATGTTCTGATGCAAACTCCCTAGTCGCGAAGTTTCTTTCTGTATGAGCGCTCCATTAGTTGATTGGGATCTTTTTCAATATGTACATGGTGATTTAAGGGCCAGATGTAACTAAATAGTTGCACTCGCAGAAGCTGGTACAATAAGTCCTGCTGGTGCAATGGGACTTTCTCCCCTCTCCTCCACCCTGCACCCTAACACACATGCTCATCAGTTCTGGGAGACATGGAGAAACTCCAGAACAGTGGGGTGGGGGGAAGGTGAGGAGAGATTGTTCCATCTGGAAATCTGAAATGTTTTCGCAGATTGAACAATAGTAGCACAACACTGGATTCCACCCTGTGAAGATTAGAAATCTCTGGCACTCTCGCTCTCTTGAAGCAACTCATATATTTACCAGCAAATGGTTATTAGAAACTATAGCTGTGCTGTGAAAACACCCACCACCCCAGTACATACCCACGGCTTTTGCCCCTTTTTCAGGAGGGCTAGGTATGGGGTGAAGTGGGGGTCACTACACGCTCCATGACTGCTCTGCATTCCATCCCCCCTTTTTTCCATACGAAGGCAGGAAGCACTGCACTCCTTCTAAATTTGACTTTATGATTATGCCACATAACCAATCAGATTTGGAGATGTGATGACATTTGAAGCCCAATCAGAGAGAGGGTAGTGTTTCCTGTACCCACTCTGATGTCATGTTGTGTAAAACAAAGGGAAGGGGAATTAAGGGAATTGTAGAGAGTTCTAGGACCAGAGGCAGGTGTCAGAAAATGGGGCCAAAAAGGTGAGTACAGGGCTTTTGTGAAACCGACCAATCGCTAAAAAGCCTTTGCTGGATTCACCACAGAGCATTTAGCTGGATCCTAATGGACACAATGTTACAGTCCTACAGCAGAAAAAAGTAGCAGGTGGGGAGGGGAAATTAACACTCTTTTTTATGTTTTAGGTCTTGGAATTTTCTTCTAATTCTGATCCTCAAAGAAATGATTAACTTTGACAATGAAACTAAGCAACCTGAACTAAAAACATTATTACACCTCATATCACAATGAACGATGCAATAACATCTAAATCCTTGTCTAGGTAGAGAAATAAATGTGGATTAGCCCAGTTATTGTATCATTAAAAATCAACACATAATGTAAAAATAGGAAACCATGATAAACCTGCGTGGCAACAGAAAAATAGCGGGATAGTTAACCACAAAAGGGGTCTCGACTGCCATGGATTTGCTCTTCTCTCTGGGAAAAAGGCTGCTGAAAAGAGAACAAAGGGAAGTGGTTGACTGTTTCTGGCTGTGTTTCTACCAGATGTTCACCCTGACAATAATAAATGGAGAGTTCATTGAATGGCAAAACCCACTCAGTATTTACTTCATAGATTTTCAGAAATCGTTTGTCAGCAGCTTCCATCGTAATTCATTATGGATTGTCTTGAAGTGTTTGGCTATGCCAGCAAAACTAATTAACACAATCAAGGTAGAGCCTGAGGACTTGAGTGAAGGTTCAGCTTATATCTTGGCTTGTAAACCAGGGTGCATATTTTGTGTCATCCCCCTTTTTTTAACATGATCACCAACTTCCTGTTATGAAGCATTTTATACCTGGGCAGGCAAAGACGGATGACTTGAACCGCATCATTCTGCCCAACGTGCTATGTCTTGAAGCGCTGTGCCAGTCTTTTTCCTTTTGAAAAACCGTTCTTAAGACCCCATAGATGCGGAGAAAATGTCAGAGCTGCACAATTATTATTTATTATTTCAATTTATATTCTGCCCTTCCTCCAAAGGAGCCCAAGGTAGCAAACACATTGATGAGAAAAAGTGGTGTTGTTTTCTAAGCATTCTAAAAACATTCCCTCAACCAGTGATTCCAGGGTTGGCAGGAACAGTATCTTTCAGCCATCAAATGTCTGGGTAAAGAGGAATTTTAAAAAAATTCCTCCTGAGAGTCAAAAATGACTTTCGTAATGCTACTGTTTCAAATGAATGGGTCAAAGCAGACAGTGTCAAGTGATGTTGTTGTTTAGTTGTTTAGTCGTGTCCGACTCTTCGTGACCCCATGGACCAGAGCACACCAGGCACCCCGTCCTCCACTGCCTCCTGCAGCTTGGTCAAACTCATGCTGGTAGCTTCGAGAACACTGTCCAACCATCTCATCCTCTGTCATCCCCTTCTCCTTGTGCCCTCAATCTTTCCCAACATCAGGGTCTTTTCCAAGGAGTCTTCTCTTCCCATGAGGTGGCCAAAGTATCTGTCCTTCCAGTGAGCACTCAGGGCTGATTTCCTTAAGAATGAATAGGTTTGATCTTCTTGCAGTCCATGGGACACTCAAGAGTCTCCTCCAGCACCATAATTCAAAAGCATCAATTCTTCGGCAGTCAGCCTTCTTTATGGTCGAGCTCTCAATTCCATACATCACTACTGGGAAAACCATATCTTTAACTTATACGGACCTTTGTTGGCGTTGAGTGATAGGCATCCATTTTTCATTGGTGCATAAGGGCTAGTTGCTCAAAGGAAGACTCATTTCCTCACAGTTCAGCCTGCTGTGTGCATCCCACCATTTGCACCCCTCTTTCTGCCCCATTTACTTTGTTTCATATGCTCAGAGTGACCAAAATTTGAACTACCATTATCTGAGCACCCTTAGGCATTTCTGGAAATCACAGTCTCTGTTTAGAAATTAATGATTAATAAAGGAAGATTGCCAGGTTTTCTTGTTTCCAGTATGATACCAACATCCTGTTTGCAGTTATACGTGGTTGAGTGAACTAATGCATCCTATCCTGCTGACAAAACCAGCAGGAGGATTTAAGGGCAATGCAGCTATTTCACCCATCCACCATTCAAAAACAAAGTACAATCCATTGATGTCATGTCACGGCCTCCTATCCTGCAGGCTCAACCTCACTCCAGACAAGAGGAAATAAAGCCAAATTGCAACAGTTCCGGCACAAAACAGGCTCTGTAACATTTACTATTCAGTCACACTGATGAGGAGGATCTATGCCAGCCGACATCCATCCATTTTATCAACCGCAGATTGGATTCTCCAAGCAGTTCCCAAGATTTTAAAGAAATAAAAGGTCACTAATTTAATGGCTTTTCAGCAAGCCAGTGTCTTAGAAGCATTGTTTAGAAAATAGGAACAGAAAAATCTCAGGAATTCCAAATGTTACACCAGATTTTACTTCTTCGCTCCAGCAGTATTCATGCAGTCAGTTTGGGTAAGTATACTAGTAGTCAGCACAGAGAAGTTGGAAGCCTGGCTATGCAATGCTGATTGTCTTTTACTTTTATGTATTCATTCATTTCATACGAATAAAGAGATTGTTATATCAAAAAGCACCACATAAAATAAAGTAGTTGTACTGCAGAGATGAGATTTAGGAATTACTCTACTATATCAGAGTGCAGAGTATAAACATTTTAAATACATAAACACCTTCTCTCAATTTATTTGTAATTTAAGATCTGGTACCATTACTATGAGCTTATTGTGAAGAATCTGCAAAGCAGGATTCAAAATTGGGATAGAAAAATCTGAAACTTCCCCAGTGGAATGGATCTTGCTCTTAAAGAGTGAAAATGAAAATATTGCACCATGCAGTTTTTCTGGGTTTTTAAAAACACCCTTCAATATCTGGCACCAGAGGAGCCAATATAGGCTCGCTCGTTAAAGAGCTGTCTTTGGATGCTGAGAGAGAAAGCAATTATGTAGCTAAAGAGATGTTTATTGCTAACTGAATGCAATGCAGACATTTGACATGTGGTGCAGTGGTTAGTAGGTTGGACGGGTGAAGTGATGGACATGAGGCAGGAGTTGATAATGCAGGTGAGCTGCGCATAGGTGGGCTGCATGCAAGCCGCCAGCCAGCTCTGTGGAGCCTCCTTTTTTTGACACAAATATGCAAACCAGGCAGATACATTTTGGGCTGTGACCTTTACACATCTTCCAGTCTCGAGATTGTGGGGTGGTACAAAGTTATTTTGGCATCTGTTTCCACCGCATCATTTTCCCCTTGCACAGTGTATGACGAAGCAGACAAAAGGTCTCAGAGACAAAGGTTACAGACAGGACACCACAGACTACTGAGACCGCAGAAAGTTAGAGAGTGGGTACGATGTTCAGACAGCTGTGGCTTTGTCTGTGAGGGGGGGTGTTCCCCGCACCCCAAGGTCACGCATGCAGGCAGACTGTGGCTGCCTGCGGGTGCGTAGTGTGCTCCCTCCGGACCCCATGGTCATCCCTACAGATGGGGACTTGGGAGAGTAGGGTTCAAATCCACACTTGGCCACAAAGCTCACTAGGTGATCTTGGGTAAGTTACAGTCTTTCAGCTAAATCTACCTCACTGGCTATTGTGATGAAAAATATGGGGATGGAAAGAACCATGAATGCCACCTTGAGTTCCTTAGAGGGAAGCTGGGATACAAATGTATAGGATGGGTGGGTGGATGGATAGATGGATGGATGGATGGCAAGCCGTGGTTAGCAAAGGCAGAAGCTTCTGAACTCTAAAAAGGTGGAAATGAAGTCAGGGGGAGCATGTGAGCTTGCACTCATTTGTGTTTGTGAATCTCACACTAAACCGTGGTTTAGTATGATATGTGAACAAGGTCACTTTATTGAGTAATTTCACCAAAAGCATTCAAATACATTATACCAATGAGGCTGAAGTGCTTCACTTACAAAGAACTATAATCAGCGATTGAGACATGCCTTGGTCTTACACATTCCTTGTCTTTATGAATTATAATTTTGTACTTTAAGAAGACATGTCTGAGTGAGGACAACATGCATTATATGAACTGCGCTTGTAAGCAAAACAGAAGCATTCCACCTTAAAAATGACAGGTGCTTGCAGGGGTTCCCTATTCTTCTCTCTGATGATAATCTGCTCTGGCTCTCCCCACCCCCTCCACCCAATTGTCTCTGCTTCTTTGACATTCTTGGAATTGAAGTGCCATAATGTTTGAGAGCTGCATCTCACTGCCCCAGGCAAGAGTATTGATCAGTCAGTAACCTGAAAAGAGGGGGCACCTGCTGACTTGGTTTAGAAGAAGAGACAAAAAGAGGTGGTGATAAATTGAATTATAATTACCAGTTGGCCCCTCTGTTTGCAGGGTAGCTTGAGCAGAAGCTGCATTAAGGAATGAGAAGAGCACAGAATGGCTTTATTGGGAGCCTGTGCTTGCAAAGCTGTCAAGCACTTTCAGTTTATATAATGACATGTTGGTTCTATGTATACTTTTTGCTTATTAGTCTCTTTTCTCTTGCTTGTTCCTTTTAAAGGCTAGGCAAATCATAGGCTGTGAAATCCTCACATTCTATTATGATGACATACATGTGCATGAAGGTTTGTGTGTGTAAAGAGAGAGGGGCGGGGAGGAGAAGGACAGAGAGTCCTAGTGATGAAGAGGACGAGACACAGTAGCCCCTGGACCCAACAGTTGGTGTTCAGTGAAGCTATGTCATGATACCAATGCCAGGAATTCCACAGAGGTTGGAACACGCATAGAAGAAATTATTAAAAATGAAAGAGTTATGGCTTGGCTACTCCTAAGGGGAGATATGGAAGTGCTTGAGTGATTTGTGAGGGCTGTTAACACTGAGAAGAAAAAGGTATTAGTCTGGTACAGGGGAGTTTATCTTCCTGTAGTAGGGTGCAATTACAAGTTGGGTCGTACAGAATTAATACTGAAAGAAACTGTCACTCACTGGCAAGGGCTCCCTGTATTGGTCTTTCTCCAAGGAAAGAGGTAAAGCTTCTTATCCTGGTAATGTAAAGAAGATGTGATCAAAATATAGAGCGCTATTTTGATGGGGAGTAGAGAAACTAAAGAGTTTCGCTTTCCATTCATTCAGTCCCAAATCAATGTATTCATAAAAAAAGAATCAAAGATGCACACACAAACGCACCCCCCCCCCCGAAGGATGATTCCGAAAGCAGCTTGGTTGAGAATCAATGTGAAATGAGTAAGTTTCCATTCTTCCTGCAACACTGAGTGGTTTGATTCGCCCCATCCATCTGGTCTGCTCCCAGGTGAGCTGATTGTATAAAACAGATACCTATGGTTTCCAATCCATGAGCTGTTAGTGCATCAGAGTGGTCCACGTAAAGATGCTCATGGAGGATAAACTGTTTGTCAGATAATAGGGATTATAGCAGACACTGAGAGGACCACATTTTCCATCACAGACATCTAAAAAACAAAGGATTTTCTTTTGGCCAGCAAATAAAGCCAGCTGAAATACTAGTTACAAGATAAGCTATTTGGGGCCTCCTTTTCTCTGTGCTCACTAGATCTTCTCCACAAATTATGAGCTTCCACCTGCATTCTGTCTCTGTGCTTGGCCCTAAATCCTCTCCCCCCCACCCCCACTCTCCCAGCTTGCTTAGCCAGACCCTCTCATATTGCTTTTCTTCATTCTTCTCCACCCGCATCCCCACAAGAAGACTCTCAAAAGGGCATCCACTGTAGGTAATGCCTACAAGTTAAATGCCATTTGTGAAAGACTGTGAAGAAGGTGGCTGTGGAGTATCCCCACTCAGATGGAATTGAGAAGGAGGTGTGTTCATAGTGCAGTGATATGGAACCTGCGGCTCTCCAGGTATCACTAGACTAAGTCCCACCAGCTCCACCCAACATGGCCAGTGGCCACAGATGATGGGAGTTGTAGTCCAGCAACATTTGGAAGGCTGCCGGTTCCCCAACTTCGTGTGACGTGCTCTGTGAAGAGCTGTGTTTCTTCATGTAACCCCTTCTCTTCACTGTGATGCCTGCAGAACAGCTTTTTCATTTGTGTTTCAAACTATATAGCCTATCCATATAGCCTCTTTCCTCAAGCCTAATGCTGTGTGTGTCAATTTTGTTGGGATCACAGCAGGGTAGGAAAGTGTTAAACCTCCCCTCCCTTTACTCTGTGGTTCCAATGAAAATCCCACCCCACTCCACAGCTAGTATCACATGCATTCATATACCAAATTATGTGTAATGTTGACTATGCAATTAAAGTAATGTCTAGTTTGGCCCTGACTTGCTGATCTGAGTAGGCAGCATTAGCATTGAAGCACAACATACCCCCAAGCCATGATCTCCAGCTGTGCTGATGCTGCAGGGTTAGGAAACCATGAGTTTATGTGATACTACTGAGATGTGTGAGACTCCACATAGGTACACTGAATGTGGTCCTCCAGTGTCAAACTGGCTCCTAATTGCCATCAGTGAGGTGGCATATAGTCTTTTCATGTGACTTTACCATTTTAGTAAATGAACTCTTGAAACAGATCTAAATTATATGGGCATAAGGAAGTTGCCTCTTGTAAAAGCAAAAAATCTTAAATCTACCATAATCTGGGCAGTTCCTTCCCTATTCTGGCACAGACTAGCTGCCTAATCATGACTACTTTGCAGTTTCACTTTTGCTTGTAAAGCAATAATAGCAACAACCACCTCTACCAAGTGTTTTATCAACCCTCAAGAACATTTAAAAGCCTATGGTAAACAAAATCCATAGCTCTGCTGCAGCTCATTAATAAACAAAGTGCAAAGCAGAGGCAAAGGCAGTGTCCTTGGAGACACCTTGTTTGTATATACTCTCTCCTCTGTGATCGGTTGCTTCAATGATCTTCTCTTTTCAACTCCCAATTAACTAGGATGCTGTCCTTGTATCATTTACCTGAGCAAGCCACCTGGATACTCTCCTTTTCACCATCACATAGGGACTGGGGGTTAGGGAACCTGTCAATTTCAGTTTCTCATTTCTCCAAGCTTACATCCAGTTCTCCATGTTTCCACATAGGTTTGCTTCTTTCTTTCTTTCTTTCTTTCTTTCTTTCTTTCTTTCCTCATGGAAATTCATCAGGATTTCAGGGAAGTTTCTCCCAACACACACATTTTGTATGCAATTTTGCTTAATAGTCACATTTTTGCAAAGCAATCCCCCCTAACATAATGTTATTTTCACTAATATCTGTATTTTTGTGCACACTTTACCTCATATATGCATTTTTGTATGCTTAGCTGGAGAAGTGAATTGCAGAATTCAGAGAAATGAGGGTATCAAAGAGGGCTATGTTTTGCATTGCATGTTGATTTGGAATGTGCTAATTAGGTAGGTTCATCTTTAAATGTAAACTGAACTGAATTTCTCCCCCATCCCTTGTAGTGACCCATCTTACAAGACAAAGGATATTCTATCCAGTGTAATTTCAATTTTTCACATAGCTGACAAAACACATGTTCTATCAGTGACAGGTGCTGGCCTTCAGATTTGCTTCTCAGAAAAGCCAGCTGCTAAGAAGACATTCAAGTGTGATTCGTCCTTTTTCCTCAACAAATTCAGTCTATCCCTGTCCTCAGGTTCCTTCTTCTACTGTGAAGCATCCTAGAGTGGTGAAAGTTTAGAAGTGAGATTGTCTCAGCTGGTGTAATCTCACAGACTGAATTGAGCAGGTAACAGAACCTAGGAAAGGAGTACTGTGAATAAGGCAAGAAGAAAATATATGCAGGTCCAGGAGCTGGAGAGCTGATTGAATTTCACATCCTTATTGGAAAATATATGAATAATCACCCATCTCTTGAGCTGCAATCATCTAGCTCAGGGATAGGAAACCTCTGTTCCTCCTGATATTGCTGAACTACAACACACATCACCCCAGGCCATTGGCCATAATGGCTCAAGCTATTGGGAGTTGAAGGCCAACAACATCTCAAGGACCACAGGTTCCCCATTGCTGCCCTAGCTCAATCTATATTGTGCAAGTACATAAATATTAAGTAGAAGCCATGTTGGTTGTGGCAGCAGTGGAAGAGAATTTGGGGAGAACAAATATGATTTTTTTTTCAGATTTGACATAGTTCCCATCCAAGTTGGACTTGACTATCATAGTGAAATCATCAGCAATGGGAGCCTTCTCGTTCATTCCACTATGTTTCCATGTCAGATTGCAAGGAACAGGCCCTTTGAAGAAACAATGATTTCGGCCCATAGAATTCCATGATACAGAAGAGCCAACATGTTCTATAGATGCTGTATAGTGAAGAATCATCACACTGAAGTAACACCTAAATTCTGTTTATGAGAAATGAAGCCTCTAAAAATGTGTTGCTGGAGTAACTCTGATATAGTCTGCTATCCTACACAAAAACCCCTCAGAGTGTGGCTGCAGCCATCCTACTGTCATGCACCAGCCACACACCTCACAATACTTATTTATTGCCTTTATATTAATCCTTCTGACAAGGACTTCAAGGTATCGACCATGATGTCTCCTCATTCTATCCTCAAAACAACCCTGTGGGACAATATAAATGTCTGAGAGAGAGCTTGGCCCAAGGTCACCCAATGAAGATCATAGCTGACTTTCAGAGCTAGAAAATGAGCTGTGCTGTTGAAAAAGTCAAGAGCTGAGAACTGGAAGCTGCAACTGTTGGTAATAGGAGTTGTAGTCCAAAACATCTGGAGAGCACCAGGTTAGCAAATGTTGCTCTAACCACTACATCACATTGACCTAAGTATCCTCATCAACCATCTCCTCACACATGATGTTGCTCCATTCAGGAGGCACAATAATTCAGTTACGCTCCTCAGTGAGAATTTCCTTACTAACATCTGTAAGGATTCCTTGTAAGGTCAGGCCCTGTACACTATGGATGACAAAGGTCTATCAAATGGTTAACTCTGGTGTCACTGTCTTTTGGACTAATGATGTCCCCAGATGGCACACAGAGAGAGCATTATTTACTGAGGACACCAAGCAGGCAATTGTTCTTTGGGAGAAAGTAATAAATCTTGTCACATTTCAGTGAGTCCATCACTGTTACTCAGAGCTGCAATGATGCAGAGCTCTGTTTATTCCTTCTCCTTGAATATTGATGCTGTAAAGGAAGGCTTAGTTCTCCCTGCCCAGCCAATCCAGAAGGGCACTTAGGAGTTTAAGTTTAATATAACTGCAGAAGCAAGTAGCTGATTGCAGAGAGTAGCACTGGGTCATGCCATGCAGCCTCTCCACCCAATACATATAGCCTTCTGCTGGGCTGAGTTGTCCAACTAGCTGTAACAATGCAATTTGGCATGAGCCCTTCAGCATTTCAAACACAAGGTCTTGTCTGGCTTAATATTGCAAGCATGGCCGTGTCACAATCTAGCATTCACACTGCCACCACCCCTCTCCTGTTAAAAAGAAGTGGGCACAGAGACTAAGAACGTGCCTGTGTATTCTGAGCCAAGTGATGCTCACGTTGTTGTTGGCATCTGTCTGTCTTGAGAGAGAATGGAGTGTCCTTCCGGGCGTGAAGTCCAATCCCTGGAGAATCACAGTGGCTAAAGAGACTGGAAACTCATAACTGCTGCCTCCAGTGTTGTGACTTTTCCTGGACGCATGAAGGTCCTGGGCTGCCCAGATGACAAGACCCCACTCTCAGCCTCACTGATGTGGTCCAAAGGAAAGAAGAGCAATAAGGAGTTGCTGCAGGAGTTGCTGGAAGGAGGCGTACAAGGTCCCATCCAACCATCTTAGGGACTCCACTTCAGATATGTGTACAGTTTATTCCTTAGCCTTTTCATCTCCTGAAGATGTCCTTCAAGGCAACAGGTATGAATTTTTCCTCAGCGTTTACTCCTGAAGTCATTTTCATGAATGAGTATAGCCGCCAGGCAGTAGACATTTAGGACCAGAGTTTTCTTCTCTTAGACGGGTTACTTTCCCAGTAAATACACAAGTTAATATTTATATAAGAAAAAGATAGATAGAGTACAAAGATAATGTGCACACACACACACTTAAGTATCCTGTTATAAAATGAAGCTGTTTCCATTAAGGCAGGCTGACAGAGTTTTGCTCCAAAGAAATGTCTGTTTCAAAGTCATAACCCAGTGTCCTTTGGTATGGAAATCACTCAGCTGAGGTGATAATCAACTGCTAAAGGAGCATCCCAAGACAAGGCCTTCACCCTTTCCTTATCTTAATGGCCCATCAGTATCTTTGAAGTGGTAAACTCCGCAAGTCTCAATTCTTTAATCTTGTAAGGAACCACCACTTGGAGAATCTTTTAAGAATATTAAGTGGAGCTGAGCTTCAAAAGAAGTAGTCTCAATTCACCTGACCATGAGAGCCTTGTTAACATTGGCTGAGGCAAAGAAATTAGAATTTTAAATTCATTCCTAGCCCCTTGAAGTTGATTGGCCCAGTACCCCAGAGGCCACCACCTCTCCTTCACTCCTATTGCCTTTGAAAAGAGACTGGGATCCCTACAGCAAGGAATCTCATGTTACTTCCAAGGAACTATCTGCCCATTTGAAAACTTGAGTATAATTGTTTAAGGCTGTGGGGTGGAGGAGGCAAAGGAATAGTGGGCGGCCAACTGATGTAGAAGCAATAAACATAGATCTGATCTCCCTTGGGCAGAAGATCCCGTCGCCTCATATAAGAGCAGGCTAAAAATAATAAATAGTTGTGGGTTTTTATTTATTATTTAAGTAACCATAGCTCTGGCTTGTGCTAACATTCAGAGGAGTCTGTATATAGAAGTTAGCCTTATGTTTTGATTTCCTCCTTTTTCACTTGTCCATGCTTGTTGATGCTTCCTATCTCTCTGTATGCTATCAATGAATGTACAGGGCCTCAGAGAGGAATTTTATCAGGGGGTATAAAGTTTATTTTGGGCTCCTTTCCTTGCCCATCAGTCATCCTGTTTTTATTCACTAAGGATTTATGCCATGAGCTCTAGCCTGTGAGATCAAAAAGGGCATTGAAGTCGAGAGAGGGGTGCAATAGAGTGCTCTGTTAATTTTATGCATTTAAGGCCTTGTACTCTTATGCTCCCTCTACGATAAATATAAATAAATATAAATAAAATAGGATCGGAGATAAGAAAGAATTTTTGACTTGAACATCATTGCTTATGCTACAGTACAGATAAGGAGAAATAATTCACAACAAAGCATCCTTTTATATTGCAATGCAGATCAGATCATCAGAAGACATTAGTATTAGTAAAAAAAAAAGTAGATAAACTTACTATTTGATTTTTAAAAAGAGCTTTTCTGGCCTTTTTGTGGAGGAAAAAATGAACCATAGCATGAAAATTAATTGCTTTGGCAATGTTTGATTCAATACTTAGCCTGGCCAGAACCACAAGATGTTTTTGAGACATGGTGAACTTTAAATAACTCTTAATTAGCTTAAGGTTTGCAAACTGACCTCTCTCTAGAAACTACCATTGCTGGAATTGTTAATAGTGTTCCTAAGCTAACACAAACATTTGGAAACAGGTCACCAAGTCTGTACTTTGTTAACAAGTTTAACAGATCTAATGGCTTTAATTGTGCATTTACAAAATTTGCTTTATGTACTGGGGGTAAATGTTGCATTTCTTTTCCAAAATTATCACCATTAAGGTCAGCAGGATATATCTTTGATAAAGTTTTTCTCTCCGTATCATTTTAGAACACGGGGAGATTTTTCTACAGTTTTTCTGCCAACTGCTTAACAGCATTGAAGCAGACAGATGAATAATTATCCAGTCTTCTATTCACAATATTAATAAAGTAAAGCACTAAGAATTATCTTAGGTGTGTGGGGGATTGGTTGAGCAGTTTTTCTTCTTTTTTGCTTTTATTATACCTTTACAAATATGATTTGAATCAATGCAAATATTAACTCTCTCCTAATTCTTAGGAGAGTTGTTTAGAAAAGATAATTTTACCTCATGTAGTAAATTCTTCATCTGTTCATGATGATAATGGTGGAAATGAGATGTTTCATACAGGAATTTTCTCAGTTCAGCTCTTGTTTGGTTGTCCCTGCCCCTTTCTCTATATACTGCACGTGTTTGCTATGTATTCTGTATCTTATTTCAGTTCATGTTATGGAGTTTTCTTCAAGTTTATCTTGTTTTTAACGTGTGTGTGTGTGGCTTTACAGCAAACTCTTGATTTGACTTTGATATCCCTGAATTTCAAAAATGTATATTCCACTTTTTGGGATAAACCATTCCCAAGGTTGCTCACAGTATAACGACAACACTAATAGCACAATCACCTGATGTTTCTGACAAAGTGAGTCCTCCAAATTTTATGCCATAATACATCTGTTAGTCTTTAAGATGCTACAAAGCTCTGTTGTTTTTACTACAACAGCCTAGCATAGCTTCGACTTGGAGCTGTGAGGGAAAAAAGAGAAGAACCATCACACACGGATCTCAAAGGCAGAAGACATGCAAGGCTACAAACAGGGGATGCAGCAAGTTCCTCAGATCCGCCTGTTTTGGTGATGTATGAACAAAACATAAAGGACACACCTCTGAATGATTTTCTCCCCTTGAAGGAGAAATCTCTTCTCTTGCCTCTGAAAGGCAAGGAGAAATCTCTTCTCTTGCCTCTGAAAGGAGCTTGTGCAGTTCCTTTCAGCAACTGCAGGGTCCAGCTCTTCTCCTGATCCTGTCACCCTGCTCTTGGGAGCCATTCCTCATTTGTATTTCAGTGCCCTAACTAGAGATGGGAAGGACTGGAAAAAAGAGGATTTTTTGGGGGGTGGGGCAGTCCGTCCCCCCTGTGTTTTTTCCCAAAGCCTTTTTTTCTTGAAAAATTGGGGGGGGGGGAATAGTTTGATATAGTTTGGATATTCCACACACTTGCCTCTGCCTCCATTTTTCCAATCCCCCCCCCCCCCCGGCTTCCAACACCCACACTTTGGAGCTCCCTGCAGACCGACACCAGGCAGGTTCTCTCACTGTACTCTTTCCAGCAACTGCTCAAAGTATTTTCGTTAGGGCCAGCCCATCTGAACATGTAGAAGCTGCATGCGATTTACTTCGTTTTAACCCCTGTTGACTTTAATCATCTTTTGAATACTCTTAAATACAGTGGTACCTTGGGTTACGTATGCTTCAGGTTACATACGCTTCAGGTTACAGACTCCGCTAACCCAGAAATATTACCTCGGGTTAAGAACTTTGCTTCAGGATAGGAACAGAAATTGTGCTCCGGTGGCGCGGCAGCAGCAGGAGGCCCCATTAGCTAAAGTGGTGCTTCAGGTTAAGAACAGTGACAGGTTAAGAACAGACCTCCAGAACGAATTAAGTTCTTAACTCAAGGTACCATTGTACCTGCTTTTAACTGTGTTTTATCAATCATTTTAATGCTCTGTTGTATATTTTTGTAAATTGTTTAGAAACTCTCTTACCATCATGCGGTTTATAATATATAATAACAAATTCAATTTAAAAAACACACACACTCCTTTTCCTTTCAAACAGAGTTTGAGCCTCAGTGCAACATACTACTCATTAACTGGGTGTTGGTTACCTCTGGGCCTGGTATGCAAAAAAATTGCCTTATGCTTTTCCCTGGCTGTCCTCAAGTAAAGATGGGAAGGCCTGGAAAAACCCCAGAAAAATTGGGGGAAAACAGGTTTTTTCCTGTTTTTCCTCAAAGCCATTTTTTAGAAGTCCATGAGAAAAATGACAAAGAGGAAGAGGAAGAAGAAATGGAAAATGATAACAGTAGTTCAGAAAATGAGATAGAGTAAACTGCATGTATATGTTGCGTCTTCTGTTTCTATTTTTTTAAAAGCATTACTCAAAGGGTAGACGTTCTATGGAGCTTAAATATTGAAGTGGGCCTTAACTTTATTTGCTGTTGGTGCTAAGGTGCATAATTTTTTTATGTTCAAGGTGTCTTGCTTTTTTGTTGCTTTTGAGGGAAAGGGGGGTGGTTACCACTTACTGCAAGCAAAATACTTTTATATACACTGTGTTACACACAATTTGTAAAACTACCTCACACTGAGCTTTTTTTCAATTTTTTCCAAAATTTCTATTTTCCCCTGGAAAAAAATAGGGGAGAAAAATGTTTTTTCCTCATGGCTTCAAAATTTTCAGAAATTTTACACCTCTATCCCTAACTCCTTGCTTAAAGGTAAAGGTAAAGGGACCCCTGACCATTAGGTCCAGTCGTGACCGACTCTGGGGTTGCGGCGCTCATCTCGCTTTATTGGCTGAGGGAGCCGGCATACAGCTTCCGGGTCATGTGGCCAGCATGACTAAGCCGCTTCTGGTGAACCAGAGCAGCGCAAGGAAATTCCGTTTACCTTCCCACCGGAGCGGAGCGGTACCTATTTATCTACTTGCACTTTGACATGCTTTCAAATTGCTAGGTTGGCAGGAGCAGGGACCGAGCAACGGGAGCTCACCCCGTTGCAGGGATTCGCACCGCGACCTTCTGATCAGCAAGCCCTAGGCTCT
This sequence comes from Podarcis gaigeae, assembly GCF_964106915.1. Classification (NCBI taxonomy): domain Eukaryota; kingdom Metazoa; phylum Chordata; class Lepidosauria; order Squamata; family Lacertidae; genus Podarcis; species Podarcis gaigeae. The sequence continues at coordinate 64,098,651 of NC_139681.1, forward strand.
GTGGTTTAACCCACAGCGCCACCCATGTCCCCAACTCCTTGCTTAGCTAACCTTTTAAAAAACAGGACACTGGATCCTTGACACAAGCTTGCAACTTACCCATCTGACGTTATGCATCAAGTATCTTCCACCAGTTCCAAATTCATGAACTTTGAGTGCACCCTCCATTCCTGAATGCTTCTCAGTTCACATCAGCCAAGCAACAGATTTCTAGGTGTGGGTTTTTACCTTGGCATTTCAGTCTTCTAAGACATGTGCAGAGCCACCATGGAAACTATCATCTGTTGAAATGTTGAGAAAGAATCTACAAAGAGAATTTCGTTTTTGTGACCCATGAAGACTAATGAACTTGCTAATGATCCACGATATCCTATTTATTCCTGCAGACCTGGCCATCACTGCATGGGGTTTCCTTGTTCAGCTTTTCTCAGGGAACCTCAGTCACTGCCCTTTCAAATGGAATGAGCAAAGTAAGGTGAGGAAGGTGTTGATGTCAGACCTTGTACAAAGAGATGAAGGCTACACAGAACAATCTATACCAGGCTTCCTCAAACTCGGCCCTCTAGATGTTTTTGGCCTACAACTCCCATGATCCCTAGCTAGCAGGACCAGTGGTCAGGGATGATGGGAACTGTAGTCTCAAAACATCTGGAGGGCTTGTTTGAGGAAGCCTGATCTAGGCTGATGAAAGAGGGAGGCATAACACTATCTCACTAAATGTAGCCTATTTCGTGCCCCATGGGGCAGTTAGTAATCACTTTGAGAAAGACAAATGGGCACTAACTCTATCACCAAAGGACAATAACTCTGCTAATAAAGAGGCCCTGCTCCCTAATAGTGATCTTTGATAACTGAAGTTGCATAATGAATGATATTTCATTAAGCAAGTATGGAACGCCAATAATAAATTTTGAGACCATTAGAATTACTTACAAAAGATTGACGTCCAAAGAAAGAGTTCAAAACTGGCCTTCTCCCTTCCCTTCTCACAGAAACTCTTGAAAGGTCTGTCATTTTTCTTTCTTCAAAGAACAATTCAAGTTCTGACAACTGCTTTCGTTTCCCTTCTACTTTGGAAAAACAGTATTGCAGTACATATAAGATAAAATCATAGTAACTTTATAAACTAAAATCCCATTTCAATGCTTTTCGTTCCATTACGCTGTTTGTTTAATGTCTTCTTTTGTTCTTTGGGTCGGGGTAGGGGTGCCATTTGATATGGTCAAAATGAGAGAATGTATAAAGTGTACAGTGAACCAAAGAGAAGGTTATTTTTTGCAGTACATGCAAAGACTTCCTTGCACCTTATCTGTTAGTTGCTTTTCACTCTATCATTCAGTTTAAAAAGGTAAAGGACTCATGACAGTTAAGTCCAGTCGTGAACAACTCTGGGGTTACAGACCAAGGGAGCCGCTGTTTGTCCACAGACAGTTTTTCTGGGTCATGTGGCCAGCATGACTAAGCCACTTCTGGCGAAACCAGTGCAGTGCACAGAAACGCCATTTACCTTCCCGCCCAAGCAGTACCTATTTATCTACTTGCACTTTGACATGCTTTCGAACTGCTAGGTTGGCAGGAGCAACGGGAGCTCACCCCGTCGCAGGGATTCGAACCACCAACCTCCTGATCAGCAAGCCCTAGGCTCTGTGGTTTAGACCACAGTGCCACTCACAGCACCTAACATTCAGTTAGGTTCCTCCTAAACTAGGTCTTATCAGCTTTTATGTAGTGACACTGGCCTTATTGGTAAGTTTTGCAGATTTTTTTTTTTTTTTACCTCAGGAATAGATATTTTTTAACATCTCTCAGAACTACAGCCTCCAAGATTCCTTGGGGGAAGACATGACTGTTTAAAGTGGTATGATACTGCTTTAAATGTATAATGCTGATGGAGTCTGGTACTGCTGCTGCTGGATGCAACCTATTCTCTTCCATCCCTCTGCTGTGAGGGTGGAATAATAACAAATGGGAACTGAGAGCAGCCTCCCTCAGTAAAGGCATGGGTTGGGCCTTCACACAGAAGATGGACAGGGCCAAATTTATGCCCTTTTCCAAGTGTTCAGTACACAGCTGGGTAAAAATGGCATTTTTTGTTTGCATCAAGTGAATTAAAATTTCATTGAAAAACTCCTCCCCCCCCAAAGTAAATGAACAGTTTCTCAAAATAAACTCCTCTCCTTGCCTCACAGAGTCTTAATAGGAAATTTTCTGCTTCATGTGTCAGCAGCTGAAATGGTTTGAAGTGCCGTGACAAATTTCTAGAGGCAACAACAAAAAAAGTCAGTTTCAGGCCCTTTGAAATGAAAACATCAGTGAACTCGCGAAACCTCCGAGCGGATGCATCCATGGGAGGGAAGGGAGCGCAAGAAGAAGTGCTCCATGGATCAGGCACAATGGGCTGAGTTTTCCCCCTATTTCTACTGTTGCAATGCAGTGCTCATTCCTCACAGGAAAGGGACAGAAAGTGGAATGAAGACTGGAACCCAATCATTCTTCCACGGACCCATTTACCTGAGCACAAGCATCTAAAGCCACATTCACACCATACATCTAAAGCAGTATCACACCACTTTAATCAGTCATGGGGGAACTCTGGGGCAACTGTAGTTTGTTATGGGGCTGAGAGTTCAGTTCCCAGGAGACCCCTATTCCCCTGACAGAGTGACAACTCCTAGAGTGAAAACAAAAAAAATTCCTTCCAGTAGCACCTTAAAGACCAACTAAGTCAGTTCTTGGTATGAGCTTTCGTGTGCATGCACACTTCTTCAGATATCTGGTATCTGAAGAAGTGTGCATGCACACGAAAGCTCATACCAAGAACTGACTTAGTTGGTCTTTAAGGTGCTACTGGAAGGAATTTTTTTTTGTTTTGACTATGGCAGACCAACATGGCTACCTATCTGTAACTGGAACTCCTAGAGTGGTTTAACAGTTAATGTCTCTTCCCAGAGAACTGTAGCTCTGGGAGGGGATTAGTGGCTTCCAAACTATTCTCACCATCCCTGACAACCCACAGTTCCCAGAATTATTTGGGGGAAAGCCATGGTAAAGCACTAACATGGTGCTTTAAATGGCCCTAGGTATGGTAAGAAGCTGCATTATTGGGCTTGTCTTCGCTAGCACTGAGCAGACGTCAGGCTTGTCTGGCGTGCTTTTAAAAGAAACAAAACCCCAAGATCCTGTGCCCCTTTTCTAGGAAAAAAGGGTGCTGGTACCCACCACGAAGCAGATAGTTCTGCTCACCTCTCTGGGAGAGGAGGGGGGAAGAAGGTGAATCACAGGGGGGAAGCAGCTGAGGAGCCCAGCGCCTGAGCACAACTGCCTTCTCGGCACACCAGTGGGACTTGTGCACTCCAGCCAGCCATGCTGCTGCCAGAAGGAAGCAGCAGCCATGATCAGGGGGACAGGGGCTGAGTTCTCTGGCAGCAGCCAGTGCAGACCCTCCTCTATCCTCCCAAGCCAGCCATGACACCACTCTCCCCACTTTCTCTTCAGTACTGAGCTCCAGAGGGCGATGTGGAGCAGGGGAAGACACAGTCCAGACCCCTTGGTGTCACCAAGAGGGGGCCTTCTGCACACCCAGTTGTTGTTTCGACTTTGTCTGCCGTGCACACTTTTAACAAGCATTTAAAAATGAATCCTTACAGTGTGTTAACAACCCATTGTTGTAATGATAATCTCATCCTATGGGAGCTTTCAGTCCTGTATTCCATACGCTCCAGTCATGGCTCCTCCCTTTCACAGGACAATGGTGAAAGTGGGAGTGTCTCATTAAATAAAATAATAAATAGATAAATAACATTATGATATCCTATTATTGCAGTTAGATCCCTGGCCAATGGCAGCAAACGAGAGGGTGGAAAGCAGCTGTCCACTGTAATTGACCAGGATGCTTAATATTTCCTCACAAATATGTGAAATCCTTCTTAGAAATGGGGTGTTTGAAATATCTCTCACCATAAATTCAACAAACCTTTTATAACTACAGCTATCTGTGGCTGAGTAAACTCTTCACACTTTTTTATAGTTATTTGATAGTGCAGGGTGAGTCAAGGGCAGGCTGCCTTTAAAACCCTTGTTCTCTCATTAATTTGTTTTATTCCTGGGTAACAGTCCATATAATGCAAAGCTAGCTGTGTGTTTATAGACACACGGTGTTAGCAAAATCTAAAGAACCATGAAAGTCAGAGGCCAACTACTGGCATGCATATGCCTCGGGAACTTTAAGACTCAGTGATGAATAGTGATGCTGTGCATGAATGCGTGTGCATGAATGGGAGGGCAGGCAGTACGTGCACACCTTATCTTGCACACTTGGATGCTCTCCAGTGAAATTCACATTGGTTTCTTTCAACTGACATCCTGCATTATTCAACCCTTATTCAAGGAAACAGATACATCTGGCAGATGCAGCATATATATATATATGGCTCCATATTTCAAAGAAGTCTCCAAGCCGTTTACAACCTCATAAACAAAAAATAACGCAACCAAAAAGGCCAAAAAGTACAATTTTTATAAGTCTGCATTTTAAAACAACACTAAACAATGAAAGAAAATATCCTCTTAAAACATCAATGTAAACTGAAGCATCTTAACATACTGGCAACATAATAACTTAAAGCAGATCCAAAATGCAGAAATGCAACATGAAGTATACATTGATGTATGTATAGGTAGCAGCAGCGCTCACACTTTTGCTGCCGTCTCCCTAACTTAAGCTCACGCTAAATAAAACTAGGGTCTATAAAGTTGTTATTAGAAATATTTATAAACTGCTAAACTTTTAGGAATAGCATGGTGTACAAAAAAATCCCACAAACCCCAAACATAGTAAAAACTATTCTCATTCATTAAATAAATACTGCCAACAAATTCCTACCAGGGAATAGATTCATCCTTCTGGAAAGACCTGCAGAAATAAAGAATTGTTTGTCATATATTTTCAAGGGGCAGTTCATTCCACAGCACCAACACAGCTGCTGTGCTAATGGCTCTAGTCTAAACCTCTGGTGCTTGATCCACAAGTGGTCTCCCACCCCCCAATTGATTACCATAGTAATAGGGCAGGGATATAGGAAATAAGGCAAATCCTTAACCTTAGTTTATTTGCCACCTATTCAAATAAAACATTGCCCAGCCAGTTGGAGAAAAGGACAGTGCAAGGCAACTCCCCCACCTTGATCCATCTTCTTAAAATAATCTTTTGCTGCTTTTTCAGTGAACTTTGACCCCAGGTCTTCTAAAGCCCGTTTATTTCAGCACTACTGGATCTGCTTTCTGCTTCCCCCTCTAACCAAGATAATTCAATTCCTAGCAGCAGCAGCAGCAGCAGCAGCAGCAATTCTTACCTCACAAGGTGAGAATCCTAATGGTTGGTACTGAAGCACAGCTTGCCTTACCATTAGCTGATGTTGACCAGCTTTCCCCAGCTTGGTGCACTCCACATATGGTTGGCCTCCAACTTCTATCAGCTCAAGCCAGAATGGCTGATAGTCAGGGATTATGGGAGTTATAGGCCAACAACACCAGGAGGGCTACAGGTTGGAGAAGGCTGGTCTAGGCAGGAGTGCAGGAGCAGTAGTTTAAAGCAGCAGCATGTTGCAATGAAAAGACTGAAGACTTTGTGACACGACAGGCAGGAGGCAGAGTGAGAGGGCATATGGGCCTAACACTGGGTGTGAGTAGAGAGCAGCAGCAACAGCGAGTTTGTGGGTCCTGAAGATCAAGGCACATTGTAGAAGAAACAAGCTCAAAGTAGATGTTGGATGCACAGTGGCTGGTGCTGTTATGGGTAGGGAAGGGGATCAGAAGCAGATCTCTGGGTGGAGCAGAGCCACTATGTTAATTTGCCAGCAGGTGGGCTGCTCTTGCTTACCAGGAGGGGCAAGACATGGAGGTTGGTGTGGTGTGGACACACTGGGAGAGCCAATCCAGATTTCCTGACAGTGCGTTTGTACCACACCAGCCTCCCCTTTGCCGCTCCCTCCTAGTAAGCAATAGCGACAACCAACTGGGAAAATACAGTAGTGAGGGAGGCTGGATGGAGACAATGACATCATGTCAATACAAGACCAGGCTGCAATACTTGTCCAAGGGGAGGGCTGTAGTTCCATAATAGCTCATCTGCTTTGCAACCCAAAAGTCCCAGTTCAGTCACTGCCTGAAACCCCCGAGAGCTGCCGCCAGTCAGGGCAGATGATGCTGAGATAGATGGACCAATGATCTGTCTCACTATAAGCTCCCTATGTTCCAACCACTGAAAAGCCTTGATCTGCAGAAATGACTTTAATCTTCCTTTGGCTTGAAGGCTTCTGAACAGGCCTTTCACCCTTTCCCAAGTTGGCTGTTCAAAGTGAGGAGAGGCGGAAGTAGACTAATGCTGACTCCCGCCTGTTCAAGGACAGGGACCGTGAGCTCAGACACATTCTGGAGACCCTTTGTGTGTAAAACAGCTGCGATAGTGTTTGATAAATGCTTCAGGATTAAGTATGGGCTCCCTGATCTCCCTGACCAGCTTGTTTCAAACTGGGTCCAGCTGAGAAGCACTGATAATGACTCGGTCCTTTCTGTAGTGTTTGTAATAACATTTCCATTTAAATGCATATTCTGACCTTCCTCTCAAGCAGAATAAATAACCAATAAATTATTCAAGCAACTGTTTAACATAGCTGGAAATTAACACTCTTTCAACACTGCCCACGCTGACAACCAGCTACAAGGTGTGAGCAGAAATGAAATAACCAGTTGCTGAGTTCAGCCGATACATCAGCTTGCCTCGGGACCAATATTCATCTCTATTCATCGGCTCTACTGACACATGGTACAACCCCAGAAAGGTTTATTGTAGCAAAGAGAAAGATCTCATGTTCCTGTCTATAGACAATACAAAGAGGAAGAGCAACATGGGACCACCAGACAGTTTTTGAAGGAATGGAGAAGACATTCATTCAATCCACATTTTAATGTGAACTGACCTAATTTTCTAGTCCCAGGTTCATATGCAGATCAGAATGCAACTATCAGTCAGATTGCACACTTCTCTGAATTTTGTGGTATGGTTTCAGTTCAAAGCAATGAACACAAAAACAAATATACAGTGGTGCCTCGCTAGACGAAAAGAATCCGTTCCGCGATTCTCTTCGTCTAGCGGTTTTTTCATCTTGCGAAGCAAGCCCAATGACAGCTTAGCGGATTAGTGCTAGAGCTGTCAAGCGGCTTCCAGCGATCAGCTGTTAAGCGGCTTATCAGCGGAACAGCTGATAAGCGGCTTAGCGGCTTAGGAAAAGGGCAAAAAAAGCAAAAAAAAACCCACCGGGGGGACGCAAGATTTTTTTCGTCTTGTGAAGCAACCCCATAGGGAAATTTGTTTTGCGAAGCGCCTCCAAAACGGAAAACCCTTTCGTCTAGCGGGTTTTTCGTCTTGCAAGGCGTTCGTCTTGCGGGGCACCACTGTATTATGGGGAAATGCATTAAAATTACTCTTACAGGATAAATGTCTTTAAAAAATACAAAGGGGCATATCTTAGGGGAAGAATGCATATAAAATGTGTACAAGTTAGATTTTTTCATGCTTTCTTTTTTAAAAACTGAAAAAAACCAGGGTGGAATGAAGCTATGATTTCGCACCTACAAGATTGATATGAAACTAACAGAAGTATAGTGTCCAGATCATAAGAAGGAATAATTCCACTCTGGTCAGGTTACATTTGGAATACAGTAGCCAGTTCTACTGCTACATTTTAAGAAGCACATTGACACAGAAGATCATGTCCAGAGAAGGGCAACCTGGATGGTGATGATCTGAAAAGCAAGTAGTATGAGAAATGGAACAAAGAGCTGGGTGTTATGAGTCCCATGGAGATGTCATGGAGATAATGGTTGGATCCCAAGGAGGAATGGGACAAGCTCAGGAATTTGGACAACCCTGGGGAGGGTCCTAGCAGAGGTGTGTGTGAAATCAGGACCCCAAGAAGTATCTGAGCCTGGGGAGGAGACAATTGGCTTAGGGAATGAAGAACTGGATCCAGGTGAGGGAGCAAATGGGTTGGCAGAGGAGTGTTCTGTCCATGTGACATCAGACATCCCTAGCCAGATACCTCCTGTTGCGGAGTCACCCTGGTGCCACCTCCCATCAGTGAGAAGCCTCCTCCTTCAGGCAAGGTGACTGAGAATGCATTGGATGCTGAGCTGGTGCTGACACCACCTCCAAGGACACAGAGACTCCAGCGTGGGTGCAAAGAAACCACAGACCCAGCCCACTCGAAAGAGTGCCAGTCCCAGAGCTCTGGTCACTTGCCATGCTAAGAGCTGTTCCTTCTCTGCTCAACAGAAGAAAGGTGCATTGCCTATACCGCTTATGCACCTGCTTCACTTTTTAACCTGTGCCTTTGCCCCGGGAGTCTCAGTTCCATGTCCGGCAGTGACAGCCAGTTCGCTAGATATGTTTAGCCTGGAGAAGAGAAGATTAAGAAGAGTCCTACTAGTGGTCTACAGATGTTCAGAGGGCTGTCATGTAGAAGATGGGTCCAGGCTTATTTTCTTTTGCTCCAGCAGTCAGGACTATAACTAATGAGGGGAAATTACCAAGAAGCAAATTTGAAATGAAAATTGGGGGAAAGTCTTCTCATGGTAAGAGCTCTTTGACAGTAGGAGACTGCCCTGGGAGGTGGGGGCTCTCTTTTTCTGGAGCAGAGGCTGGGCAGCTATCAGTCAAGGATGCTGTAGAGGACGAGATGACCCTATAGTCCCTCCCAAATTTATGATTCTATACCAAATTATTCAATTACGCAATACAAACCAAACTGTCATGTGATTGGTTTGTTACTTGAGCCAGATTAGTGTGGTAACACTACTACCAAGCTGCCTAAAGGGGGGTTGACCAATATTGTGATAAATACGAGCTGAGTACAAGTCAGCCACGTTGTAGAGCAAACGTGAGCATTATGTACTGCTTACTCATTATACATTTTAGTTGAACAGTGCTCCTTTGAAGTTCAAGCATTTGAAACTACTCATGCAACAATCCACTAACTGCATAAACTAGAGTTGCAGTTATTTCATAATAAATTGCCTGGATCAAGAAGCTTATGGACTGCAATCTAGACATGACAGCTTAAACAACACTGGAAAGCAGACCTTGAATGTTGGCCTTTGAGTCCGTTGTGTTTGCCACTCACCCATTTTTTTCCTCCTATCTATCTTATTGCATCATCCCCCTTCTCCCTCCCTTACTCCACAGCAGGTAACTTTACTAAGAAGTGTGGCTTGCTTACTCTTAACTCCTAGTTTCACCTTGGGTTCCTGTGGGTTAATTAAAGCTTAGAGAAGCTGATATTCAAGAAAAAGTATGGTCATCTGTCTATACAGCAAAAGCAGCGGCTGCCTGACAGTTTTAATTCGGGGCACTTATCTCAGCAGGGATAGTTTTATGCACTTGAGAGCAGTTCAGCTTATAACTGAACACTATCTGCCTAACTCCCTTCCTTCCCAAGTCTCCCTGCACTGGGATATGCTCTTTAACAACAGTTTTGCTCTCTCACTGTTCTGCAACCCTTATCTCCTTGCCATTTCAGCTTCACATATTTATCTCCTACCAATGAGAAAAAAGAGAAGTTGTCTCAACCTTACTGTAGTCCTCTGCATACATTGCACAAGAGGGTGACTCACAAAGGGCTGTGCATGTCTGATATGGGGGGGGGGACTCTGGAAAACACAAGTTGGCAGACAGGCCTTGGACCCACTCTGCAGAGGGCTATAAACATATTCTGGGCTACTTACTGCTGATGCAAGTGCAATGCATTAACTCTGGGCAAGTCTGAACTTCAAAGTGGGTCTGGAAACAAATTGACAGTCAGCAGAGATTGAACAAGCCTGGAGGAAGATGCTCATGTTTACTTTGTGGACACAGTTTTTGTTGGCTATTTGCAGTATGGTAGCACTGCAGAGAGCTTGCTGGGGAGACCATGCATTAAAAAGGGACTCAAAAATAACTTAAACGAGGTTTTAATTACAAAAACAAAAACTCCTTATGCACTAAATACATCAACAACAAACCAGACCCAACCATCAACCCATCCCCCAGGGTAATGGGAGAACTAGGTGCTGCTCCTTATATACTAAACCCAATTGCTGACAGAGCTTAATCAGTACAACTCAGCAGCACCTGCTATGTTTCACAGCTGTAAAGCTGGGTCTCGTTAGTTTGCTCTGGCCCTTGCTCTGGCCCCTTAAAGACATACACATCGAGTGGAACAATGATGAACCTTTACATTTAAAGAAACCATTCAACAGTTTTAGTATTGTCTGTACATTTCTAGGATTTGTGTTTTCTGAGCTCAAAACGATCCTTCTAAGACTTCAACACAGGAAAATGTTGAGAAGTATTCTTTTCTTCCCAGCTTCCTCTGCCCTGGCCATTTGGTTGTCTGCCTCAGGCTCTACATCTTCCCAAAGAAACCTGTTGCTGTGGCTCTGCCTTGTGAAGTTAGCATATCCTCATGCAGTGCCACGAGATAAGCATGTTTCAATCATGCAGAGAAAATGTGCACACTTTTTCAAGGCTGAGGATTAATTAGAACCATTCAATGTGCAGTTCTTTTCATTTGTCTGGATCACAGTCTACTTAGTGTGTATATCTCTGTGTGAGGAGTGTGACCCACAGCCCTTCCAGTATACACATACCTGCTTCCATACATACAAAAGTGTCTTTGGATTGCAACCAGTATTGGGGCTCTTGAAAACTGAAGTTCTTTTGTTCTCTTGCTTCTCATAGTCTCCTGCATGTGTATGACGGAACTGTGAATGACTGTCTAAATGCTGGACAACAGGAGCTATTAGGAGCTTACTGCTGCCATTTTCTTTGTCCTCAGTGAGGTTCCTGTTAGCTGCAACTGGGATAATTTAACACAGGACACCTTTTTGCGTCATCTATCAATATAGATTACTACAATGCACACTATGTAGAGTGCATTTATTCATGGGAGATAGGGAAATATCTGCCACCAGGTGGAGAAGCACATTTTTCACAGAACAAATAAAGCCTCAGGAATCTAATGAAAAGTGGAAAATGAAAGGGAAAGAGTTATACACAGGAATCAAGAAAATGCACCTTTTCTGACATGCTGCCTGGTGTCCCCCCCCCCCCCCGTATTCATTCCATTTTTAAAAGAAATCCCTCACTTTGTTCTCTCTTTGGTTCTTCCCTCCTGTCTTTTTTCATGTTTTAATTCATTCAGCCGAGCCCCTTTGATTGTCACTTCGATTCCCTTGATTTCCACTAGAATAATGAGCATGTCAGTTGCATAGTGCTGGCCAGAGAGGTAGAAGGGGAATGGTGTGGCAGGTGGGTGCAGTGAGGCAGAGTCTATCACTCCCTGCAGACAGAAACTTTCTGAATCTCCAGTGAGGTCACCATTTAGCACATGGTTGGTATGCAGAGAGTGAGGCTGTAGCTGGTCATGCTGGAAGGAAAAAAGGGAAGGGTGATCATCCTGGGAATAAGTGCATCAACACTTTTCTTTTCAGCACTTACTTTATTTTAATGACAGAAGCACAGAACTTAGAGGCCTGATTATTATATGTAGTTATGGGAGGGATACCTTGGGCTCAGTTTGGGACTGTGCTCTGAAAACTACACTGGTTTCCTGAAAGATCAGTAAAATGCCATGGGGTTTCCCACCCCCCCAACTCCAATTCTGAATTCAGAAATCCTGCTGTGCTTCTGACAGCCTCATCAGGAGCATGTGATTCCTTCCCATGTTCTCCTAAACATCTCCATGGGGTCATCCATACTTCCACTTGTCCCATGCCTAGAAAACACAGTTCCAAAAGGTTTTCCACTTGTCCCATTCTTTCTAGGTAAAGGTCTGAGTGGTTTCCTGTTTGCCACCACATAATGGTTCCTGCCCTACCACATAATTTATGTTTGCTCTGATTCAGTGGTAAAAGGTGGCAAGGCAAGTGGGAGTATGGGTGAGCCTCATGAGGTCTTTGAAAACTGCCTGGAAATAGCAGGTTGGGTGGGGTAGCGCCACCCCTCCCAACACTGGCATTGCTGTTGCTTATCTGGATAGGGCTGGGGTGAGAGGCTGGAGAGAGGTCAGAACCACATGGTTGCACTGCAACTCTCTGCAACCTATCCCATTCTATTTCACAGGGTCTTTTAACTCTCATGGCCAGCTTTCTTTTGGATGTAGGTCTTAAGTGGGTGGAGTGAGGTCAGTGGAAACATGCATGCTCCAGCTTTCATGAGCAAATGCACTTTCTGCTAAGGCAAAGCCAACAGTGGATACAACCGAGTTAGTGTGCTGCCTAACATGGTAAGCATTGCTGTTACAATGTCAGTAAGATTTGCATGAAGTTTGTCAGTGCTGCAGGTCATGGCTCTGTTAATCAGTGGTACATTCCATCAGGGGCAGAGGAAGGGGGTGCAGTGGGGGTGGCCCACCCCAGGTGTCACCACTGAGGGGGGTGACAAAATGCTGGGTGGCACTCACCACGGGGCCTGCAGTGCACCCGAACCACGCATCTCTCCTGGGAGTGATGAGGTGGCTTGGGCAGCTGAGTGGGAGGAGGCAGGCAGACTCATCGGAGGCCCCACGGAGCTTTCTGCCCCATGGGTGGCTGGCCCCGCCCCTGGGCACACATGCTGCCCCAGGCGCCCAATCAGTTTGCTCTGCCACTGCATTCCATAGCAGGATAGGAATTTTAAAAGTTATCATATTGAACTCCCTGCCTTAAGACTGTGGTGTGTGTTTATATATATATACACACACAATGTCTCTGTGCCAATGCCATTTTGCTTATTTTTAAGAGAGCAAAGCCTCACAACGATCTCTGCAGCTAACAAAGAGTGCTTCATACCTCCGGTGTTGCTGTCTCACTCTAGGAATCTCCCATGTAACAAACACCTGTAGGCAACCTTTAAAGTATGTTATTAATTCAGAAAACAAAATAGGAGTCTCGAAAGTGATATGCTCTGCCAGAATGAAACAGGCACACACCTATCTTCTATATTTTCCCTTACATTTTATGACAGCTGTCTAAGACCTATACTAATCTACAGGCTTGGAAAACCCTCCAGCAAGCCTTCATCATATTGCGGACCAGTTAACTGTAAAAAGAGCATCAATGAAGTCAGCCTTGAGTGTGGAGGAGGTGTGGAGGGGGGAGACATCTCAGTGTGATTGTGGATAAAGTCGATTTGTGGTTTCAATATCCTTGCTTGAGCAGTCTTGCCTGCTGCTTATACTCCTGTGTTGGGGAGGCGGGTTTGCACCAATCCTTCATGCCATGGAGAGAAAAGAGTGGAAAGCTGTGGGATATAGTTGTAGGAGCATGCTATGTACTAAGATGAAAAGGACTAGACAGCCATACAAAACTAGGCAGCATCAGCATGACCAACGAACAATTAGGAAAACAAGTCAGCATGAACTGGGTGTCAATAAGGATATGGTGCTCCTCACACAAATAACAACAGGCAGAATGCCCATATCTCAAAAAGACAAAGAACCCTAATACAGATGGTGATAGATGATAGATAGATAGATAGATGATAGATAGACAGATAGATTAGATAGATGATGATAGATAGATAGATGATAGATAGATGATAGATAGATAGATAGATAGATAGATAGATAGATAGATAGATGATAGATAGATAGATAGATAGATGATAGATAGATAGATAGATAGATAGATAGATAGATAGATAGATAGATAGATGATAGATAGATAGATAGATGATAGATAGATAGATAGATAGATAGATAGATAGATAGATAGATAGATATAGATAGATAGATAGATAGATATAGATAGATAGATAGATAGATAGATAGATGATAGATATAGATAGATAGATGATAGATGATAGATAGATATAGACAGATACATACATACATACATACATACATACATTTATAGGGCTGTATTCAACTACAGTATGTCATACTTTGAGTAGACCCACTGAAATAAATGGACTTGTTAGCTATGACTAAGATCATTGATTTCAGTGGTTCTATTCTGAGTATGACATAGCTGGAAGCAATCCGTTGAAATCACAATACTGTTGCATATCAGAGGCAACACACATGAGCATACATTGTACTGGAAATTGTCATTCCCACACACTACCAGCATTTATCAACTCCTTATAAGTTGACTGTCCAATTCTGTACCTCGGGGCTGAGCATAAATTTCATGAGCTTCAATTGTTTTTGTTTCACAATTTGCATGTTTTACATGGAGGAAGCTTCCATCCAACAGGCATACAAATTACATGCAGAATGAAACTGTTTTGCTATTTTTCATCCAACTTCTGGACATAAAGCACTGCTCAGGATAGAGATGGATGAATCAGTCTATTTCCTGTCCATGTCAGTAACACATTCATTCATTCATAAGTCCATTCTCTCCTGTTTCTACATTAAATAGCATTTTAAACAGAAAAGGCTTGCATGAAAATTTGAATATAAATACATATTTTTAATTTCTTTTTTTCTTGCTCAAAGGCATATTTTTAGCATATTTTATATCTCAAAATATGCATTTTACATGAATTTTGTTTTGTAGGACTTTTTGGGAGTACAAAGTTGATGGATAGTTGAAGTCCCAATTCACACATTTGCCTGGGAGGTACAGATCAGGTCAGTTGACACTGGAATTCACAATTATCAAAGCACTCAATTATCCCTACTCTCTGGGTGCTGTGGAAAAGGCCTGATGGAGTATTTAATGCTCCAAGAAGCTGAACAGAAGCTCTGAGCTACCCAGAGGACCAGTCAAGCTCCGGGAAGTAAGCCTGGGGGTGGGGAGCAGTGGAACTGAACATAGGAAGCTGCCTTATACCAAGTCAGACCACTGGCCCATCCAGCTCAGTATTGTCAGCAAAGACTGGCAGCTGCTTATCAGGATGTTCATACTGGGATCTCCCATGGTTCCATCAGGAGATGCTGGCAATTGAATCTGATACCTTCTGTCTGCAAAACAGATGCTCTATCATTGAACTATGACCTTTCCCCTAATCTGCAAGTTCATGGGTGCATAAGAAGCCTACCATACTTGTAAAAAGAAAACCTCCTCCCCCACAACTCATGTGACTGATAAGAGCCTGCCTTTCCCCTACTTGAGGTCCGTCTACAAGAATTTCCAAATGGCAGGTAATGATAATCTATTGGTCAGCTTTCCAGGCTGTAAGCCTGCAGATGCTACTGAAACACAATGCGGCATAAAGATCTAAGGAGGCTTCCCAAATATAATCAATAGGTGAAGATTGAAGGAATGCAACATTTGCCTGCTTGGCATGCTTATTAAGAATTAGACTTTGAAATGGAAAGCTTGTTTGTCTCCTTCTCTTTGATGCATTCACATGCCACACTTCTATGTGATGGAAATAAAAATACTGGGTTTGTTTCTTTTTACTCACTTTGGAGACATCCATTGCTAGCTCTGTTCATATGAGACCAATAAATGGAGAATCACATCCATTTCCAAATTCATCAGATTCGTGTGCAGCCACATTATTTGTGAATGTTTATTTTATGTACAAATTTCACTAGAGCAGAGGATTTGCCCCACATATGGAAACACTGAATCATCATGACATATTTTTTTCAATCATGTGGATTGCCAGTCTGTCTGTCTATTCCAGTCTGTCTTGCAGAGTCTGTACCTGATAAACCATGTTTAAAAATGAAAAGCTACATTCAAAAAGTTTGGGTTTTTCTTTTTAGCATGCTTAAAACTGTATGTAAACTGCCTTGAGGGGGCAGTGTGCCCTGGCAGGCAATTTATAGATCTTTGAATAGTAAACAACTAAATGAATTGTTCTGCTTACAATTCAAAATGGAGTCTCTGGAATGAAAACATGAAGAGCCCAAAACCTGAGAGCCCCAAAGTGGATGCCAGTTTCACTTTCAGCTTGTGCTGAGCTGAAAAGCCCCCACCCACCCCTCATGTATACACAGGTCACCTCAAAGCTGACAGTATTTTGTTGGGGGAATTTAAGTGCATACCAGCAAACCAGGAATTTAGGTTTGCACATTTGAAGTAGATTAAAGTGATCTGTCACACTGGTGCAACAAATTCATGCTAAATGAAAATGGACTTTTTGTGGTTTGGAAAGTGACAGGAAAATGCCCTGAAAAGTGTGGATGAACAAATGATTAACAGGAGCTCTCCGTGCATGCAAATCAGGAAGATGTACATTGTTGTATAACCTTTCTGCGAACAAATCAAATGGATGCTCAGTAAAGACTAGCTCCCTACTGGTGTTCTTAAAAGAGAGGGGCAGGGAACTCTGCCATCACCATAGCCCCACACTGCTGGAAATGGAATTCTGCCCCATTTGACCCCCTACTCCTCCTCATGAACCTGGCAGCATTTTCCTCCTGTAAATCTTCCAATTTACTGAAAGTAGTGCTTGAAATGGACACTCCAACAGGGGTGACTTTTTTGTGTGTGAATTTGTTACGTTCCCATGAAACTACAGTGGTACCTCGGGTTACATATGCTTCAGGTTACAGACTCCACTAACCCAGAAATAGTACCTCGGGTTAAGAACTTTGCTTCAGGATGAGAACAGAAATTGTCCTCCGGCGGTGCGGCAGCAGTGGGAGGCCCCATTAGCTAAAGTGGTGCTTCAGGTTAAGGACAGTTTAAGGTTAAGAACGGACCTCCGGAATGAATTAAGTACGTAACCAGAGGTACCACTGTATTGGTGCATTCCCCCACCTGCACAGAATATTTACTAAAATGCTTCTCCCCCATTTTGCTGAAGGCAAAGAACATGGATAATTTGGGGAGGCCATTTTTGCTCAGCCTTATCTTCCTCATCTCTATCCCAAATGTACACACACCAAGAGAGAAAATAAAAAGCAAAATGAAATGCCTTCTTGTTACGATGCCAGACTTCAATGAGCAGCCATATTTTTGGCCAGTTGAATTAAAGGCCATTGGGTGGCCTCTGTCATTGATACAGCAGGCTGCAAATATTGCTTGCTGGTCTCTGTGAGAATGGAACTTGGTAGTGACCTTTCTCTAGTCATGCATAATGGAAGGAATGATCATCTGAACTTTTCCTGGCTGCAGCATAAGAAACAGGACTCTGTGCAACAAAGTGTCCTTTATTTCTGTTAAGAATGGTTCCCAAAACTCTGTCTGTGCAACACTTTCTGTTTTACCGCGCTTCTCTATCATTCAGCAGCCAGGATCTGCAAAGTTGCTGCTGAGGCTGTTTTCCATTCTGTTCTCAGGTACTAAGTTGGGAATGTGCCACTGAACTGTGTAAGACATATGTCCATGCAGCTAGGGACAGAGACTGGATGGTCCAGTTAATATGGCAACAAGGACCATAGGAAGCTGCCTTAAAGTTAGTCAGGCCACCATCTAGCTCAGTATTATCTACACAGACTGGCAGCATTTCTCCAGAATTTCAGGCAAGGGACATTCCCAGGGTCACCTGGAGATTCCAATGACCTGCATGGCAGATGTTCTACTTCTGAGCTATGATCCTTCCCCAAGTAACAAGAAAGTTTCTGGAAGGGATTTAACATCAGAGAAACTATGAATGAAGCCACATAGACCTCTGGAATAATTTATGTGTAGTGACCATGTTCAGAGCACCCTTTCATCACTACTGAGTAATCACAACCTTCAGGTCCAATTTGATTATATTCATTCCTCCTCCATCTGTTTTGCTTTCCCCTAAATCTTTCATCAACAGGAATGTTGATCAGCAGTTGATGCTGCACAGTATTGTACTAGGATAGGACCTCACAGCTGGCTGTTAGTAAGTAATGTGTTGACCCTCAATGTCACAATAATATGGAGTGACCTTTGCTACAGGAATGAAACACTAAAAATTTCCAGGATTAGTAGATTCGACAGGAGAAGTGCAGGTTTCAAGACAGTTGTCAGCATCTGGGGGGGAAGGGGCTGATGGAAGCGCAGTGCTCAACTTGAATTCTGCTACTGTTGAATTTCACTGGCACAGTTCATCATAGCTATCACACTATTGACATTTCCACTAAGCGTTCACTTTTAAATATACAGGATTTTCATTATTTATCATTTCTATAGCATATTTCACTCGAGTATGCAAAGCGCTTATCACATATTTCCTTCCTAATAATAGTCCTTTGTGAGGCATGGCCAAATCACTCAGCCGCTTTTGTTGGGTGAGAGCAGATAAGAACTTTTTTTTTTTTAAGTGAACCTGAAACTTCCACACTCAGACCACTTTATCCACTTCACAACACTACTCCATCATTTGTAAACAGTGGGGGTGTAAATTGCCTATGCATACCCTGAATAACAAAGTGACTCAAAATGAACTGAGTCATGGTTCCACATTCCTGAGTGGTGTTGGGACATTAACAAGACATCTTGAGGCATCTCAGCACCTCCATCCCAAACTTCTGAGTCATTCTGTCCCCCACACGCACCCCCCAAAAACTTCTTCCCCACTTTTCTTTTCTGAGAAATGTTAACAAGCTGATTGTGGAAATCTCCAGAGTTCAAGAGGGGAATCCGTCAGTTTTTGTTCTCTCTGTTGCTCATTTTTCCAATCTTAAATTCAGTTCTTAACCTGACAATTTTTAAAATCCTCGTGAAAATACATTGGCATTTTAGTGTGGATTTCCCCTAATATACACAAAACAAATACAAAACTGCTTATAGACAGAGTTTAGGTGCTTTGCTCTGCACCAATAAGCTGCAAATCAACCATTCTCCAACACAGAATTAAAATCTGATACAAAGCTCAAAGCTCCATGATGACTTTGAACTGCCTCAATGAACACATGATACTAGTTTTATTTTATTTTATTAAGAAAGAAAACATGTTCTGAAGAAAGATGATGATGATTTATCTTTCATTTACTGCAAAAAGGGTTTGGCCTCAAAGCGACTTACAATTAAAAAAACTCGCAATGCTAAATTAAAATACATCAAAAGAATATTTTAAAAAACCAAACCAAACCATTATTAGCTGAAAGTGCTCACCCTGTAAGATGTTGGTGTCCCTTGTAACTTCAGTGGGGATGTGTCCAAATACTCTAACCATTTCTTGGCACCAAAATGCCATATGGGTACATCTTTGTAAACAGTTTAATGTAAAACATGAGAGCTTGATTTTTGCTTCAGCTATATACCGGTAAGACATTCTCTGCCTGGTTCCCTTTCATTTCTTTTGGAATACATTTCATTCCTTTCTTTTCTTTTCTTTTTTAGCAATGTCCCCTTAGTCAACATTCAGGGTAAAGAGGAATATAGCAAAACAAAATGATAGGCCCTGAGAAACAAAGGCATAGGGTGACCGGGGTGGTTTAATTATGCAATTGGAGAGTGCTCTTGTGTACGCTTCATACCACAAGAGAGCAGTTAAAAATTGTCTCAGCAAGGTTCAGCTAGCTTGGGTCAGCTTCTAAGCATGCATCTTGTCATACATCTTGGGACAAGAGCTGTTACAGAGAGGAGCAACAGAAGCAGCATAAACTATTTGAAAGAGCAAAGCCTTGTTACAGGTTCAGGGACTGGTGTCATTTATGCACACAGGAAATGCATCTATTAATGCACAGAATTGGCAATGAGTTAGAATTTTAGTAAGACAGTTGAAATTCTCAGGAGTGTGTTAGCCTACTGAATTTTATCTAAAGCAATATCTGAGGTGAATTTGAAAGGCCTGGTGCAGGCAAAGTGTAGCAATTTCTTAGGGAAGAAAAGAGACTTTTGATGATTGATAAGATTTCTCTGGGATGTTTCACATATCCCTATGTAGTCCATGATTTGAACATTGCACTTGTTCACTGAATATATATTTTTTGTTGAATTTTTATTAGTTTCTCCAGGGCTTTTTTCCCCAGCCAGAACCCACTGGAACTCAGTTCTAGCACCTCTCAGGTGGTGAAATTGTCATTATAAGAGAACAAGTGAGGCATTCATGGTGAGTTCTAGCACCTCTTTTTCTAGAAAAAAAAACCCCACTTAGGTTTTTTCTCTCTCTTGACAACTCCGCATCAAACTAATTGTGACCATACTTTCTGGCTTGGCATTCACTTCATTCTGAGATTTTGAATGGATTTCAATGTATTGTTTATTACCTGTGGTTTGTTAGACCTTGGTGAGCTAAAATATTAATCCATGAGGGGCACATCCAAGACTGGTGCCCTAGACAGTTGTTGTGTCACCTGCCCATAGGTCTAGTCCCAAACAGCTAAGCCCAGTAGGACTTGTTCTCAAGCAAGCATGCACAGAATTGCAGCTCATCCTGGACAGTGTGCAGTGGGAGAGACCAAATGTTCCTCTTCTGGATTCACAAAGTCACAGCACGTCTCTTTTCTTTCAGAGAAGTTGTCAACCAATAAACTATTCTGCATAAGCCTGAATACTTTTGCCTTGCTCTACTACACTCTTTTTACTCTTTTATCTGGAGCTACAAGGTTTGTTCTTCTGCTGGAAGTCAGAACCAATGAAGCAGGAAATTTACTTCCACTGGTGAAGAGATAGTGGCTACGAGGAAAGGAACACAAGAATGAATTGAATTGCAAAAGCATGTCAGGTTTTCAAGGAAAAGTCGTCACAAGTATCTGATTCAGATTTTTCTTTAGAAGACCCATAGTGACGCATTACTCACCACCTCTGGCCCATGGAAATAATGTTGCATCATATTATGATTCCTGAAGAAGCCCAGAGTGACAGACAACAAAGCAATACAAAAAGTGTGGGTTTTTTAAAAAGCAAACCAAACAACCTCACAACTAATACTGTGGTACCTCGGGATGCGAACGGGATCCATTCCAGAGCCCCGTTCGCATCCTGAACAGAATGTAAGATGCGACTGCACATCTGCGCATGTGCAAATCGCGTTTCGCCACATCCACGCATGCACGTGATGTCATTTTGACTGTCTGCGCATGAGCGAGCGGCGAAACCTGGAAGTAGCGCACTCTGTTACTTCTGGGTCGCTGTGGAGTACAACCCGAAAATACTTATCCTGAAGCGTATTTATCCCGAGGTATGACTGTAATGTCTAAGTTGCAAGAAACAATACCTTTCATCCATCGAGTGCATGAGTAAACAGGACTGTTTTTAAAATTCTGCCTAAGCATTAATAATTTTCATACTAATGACTTCTTAAAAGTTGTGAATTGAAGTTCCACCTAGCCTAACTAGCAATGGGCTCTAACTAGCAATGGGCTCATTTGGAATGATTTAATTTGGCAAGTGTTCTTTGCCTACTTGAAATTAAATCATTTACTTTCAAGCCCATTCTGAATCTAGCATCTTGCACTGGGGTCCTAGAGTTGTCTCAACTGCTGCCATATCCTCCCTTGGCAATGGTGGGAGGAAGGTTGCTCCTTGTGCCTCCACAATGGCTCCTAGTGCTCAAACCATAATTTGTACTCCCCATGATTCCAGATATTCTGTATGTCACTGTGCATGCATATGGTAGTTCCCAGGACCTAATGGAAGTCTATAGTATAAACTCATTTACAGTTTATACTAGGGCTTCACTCCTGCTTGCTCTGCTCGCCAACTACCCTGCTACTCCTCCACCTGAATCTCCCAGACAGGTATTAAGCCTGCTTTCCACTTTCCCAACAAAGCCACTTTCTCTTCTGTTCTGAAGCCCCTCTTTGTACCCCTGTTTTCACTTTCACCCCACGCCATTGCCTCCTTCCTCTCCTTTTGTGCAATTCACCTTGCACACAAAACAACCCCCTGGTAATGCCCTGCATCTTCCCCCTCTCATACATTGCAACTGTGATACGCAGAATTTGGACACTACTTCCCTGCTTCCCTCCCTAATCCCCAACCCCCCACTCTTTAACAGCCTCAGGATCACCTATCCAATCTACCTTACATTTAAAGACTTACTGATCATCAATGCAAAGAGCAACAGCAAAATATGGAGCAAGGATGGGGGGGGGGGAGAGAGAAGTCCACCCCTTACTCCTTCCTTTCCATTGCCTTGGTAGGGTAAGCTGCATGGCAGTGTACCAGAATAAAAGGCCCAGTGGTCCATGGGAGCTGTAGTTCTTTCAACATCTTATGCAAGGGTAGCCAACATGGTGTCCTCCAAACGTTGTTGGATCATAGCTCTCATTATCCCTGACCATCGGCCATGCTGGCTGGGGCTGATGGGCATTTGAGTCCAACAATAACTACAGAGCACCGTGATAGCTACTCCTGGTCTTCTGTCATACACCCACTGGAGGGGAGTCTACGAGATGGCATTGGAGTCGCAAGCTTTATAGAAAAGTTGTGACTCTACATACAAGTAAATTATAGTGGCTATAGGGGAAAAATACACTATGTAATCAGCATCCATTACTTCCTTATTATGGACTGCAAGCTATTAGGCCTTGGAAAACCTCGACTTTAATTCTGCAACTACCTTTTTTTTTACATATATATATATATATGTAAAATGCTCAAAATGCTCAAAATGAAGCTTTCCCACTTACTTTCAAATAAGACGAAAGGAGGTTGGGGTTGTGGGAGGCAATATATTATCTCATACCAAGGAAAGCAAACAATCCTAAATTGTGTGTTGTCTTGTTGCATAGAAGTATTCCGTATGTGAATGCAAAGAAAGGGCTTGTAAAAAAAAAATGGGGAAAGGGAAAACAAAAGGAAGACAAGATGTCTTTTCTTTTTTCTTAATTAATCTTGGAAGATGATGACATCTCTGGATGAAAAATGGGTAGTAAATGCCCTGCTAACAGCCTTTCATAGAGATCTATCTCTTTGACAAATGAGCTGCAAAGCACAGGACTGGGGAACTGAGCTCTGTCAGTACATTAGCGGGGGCTCTGCAGTCAAAAGGAAGGAAGCGAGCAAGGAGGGGTGGAAAGAGGTTGAGAGCATAAGCCTCCCACTTATGCTCCCCCCTTTCCACCGTTGTTCTGTTGAGAATCATCCTTCTTTGTGTGGTGGCATTTTGCTTGGTGCCTGATTATGAAAACTTAAAACATTAGAAACATTTTCAAGATTGGACTCTCTCTCTCTCTCTCTCTCTCTCTCTCTATATATATACCGTATTTTTCGCCCTATAGGATGCACTTCCCCCCCCCTCCAAAAATGAAGGGGAAATCTGTGTGCGTCCTATGGGGCGAATGCAGGCTTTCGCTGAAGCTTGGAGAGCGAGAGGGGTCAGTGCGCACTGACCCCTCTCGCTCTCCAGGCTTCAGGGAGCTATCAGCAAGCCTGGGGAGCCCGCGGGAGTTCCCGCAGGGCTCCCTAGGCTGCGAATAGCAGCCTGGTTCCCGGAGCGCGGGGCGCGCTGAAAGCAGAGTGCCCTGCGCTTCGGGAAGACATCCACAGCCTACTGCACGGAGCACGGGGAGCGCTGAAGCAGAGTGCCCCGTGCTTCGGGCAGACATCGGGCAGCCCCAAAAGCTCAAGGGACAGCAGGGAGGCGCAGCGCTGCCATCCCACTGTTCCCCGATGTAGTTTGGAGGCTGGCGCTAGGGAGAAGCGCGCCTCTCTCCAGCGCCAGCCCCACAAGCTTGGGGGAGAGTGGGGAGGCGGAGCGCCACCATCCCGCTGTTCCTCGACCTGGTTTGGATTCCCCAACCTGGTTTGGGGGGGGGAATAAAGGAAATAAAGGGGGGATTTTTTTCCTTTATTTCCCCCTCAAAAAAACTAGGTGCGTCCTATGGGCCGGTGCATCCTATATATATATGGCATCTGCTTCTTTTTCCCAGGCTAGCCAAATAGGAACTGGGGAGAGGGGTTTAAATAAATATTTTTTAAAAACTGTTATGGTTCAGATCTGACTTGCTCCCTCTCCCTCCCTTACATGCAAAGAGTGCAATGGCAAGCAGGATAGGAAAGGAAGGAAACCTAGGATGCCACTGATTTGGAGTGCATTTGGATTTGGGGTATATTATTTTCATTTTCCTGATTGTAACACTAGTGCTTCTGTCCTGTTTTCTGATGTTCCTTTCACACAGCAGTATGGAACTGTGGCTTTTTGGCCAACATACCAACATGTTGTGCTAAATTCCATTCACACCAGTGGGCATGGCATGAGACAACAATGAATGTCCTTGGGCAAGGGCACTATTCTCCACCCTTTCTGAAAAGGTGTGCTTCTGTTCCCTCATGAAAACAGCAGGAAAGAACTGTATGTCTTTATACAGCCCCAATTTTTGTTACTATACTCCCGTGATTTTCTGGGTGATGGGGGCTGCAACAGATCTTTTCTTTCTGGAATCAAATAACACAGAAATGAGTGCTAAACATGCACTATTACGGAAGTTGCTTTTATGTCATGTGAAAGTTCACGTATAACAAGAGGAATTAAGAGTAAGGGAAACAGGAGGGAAGCGAAATATACTGTTGTGTGAATGCTGCCTTGGTCTTTATATTGAGAACCTGGAAAGGCTCTCTAGTTCCAGACAGGTTATGTGCACTATTGCAATGTTCCCCCTAATTAATGTGCATTATTTACTATGATTTATTATTTATTGGGATATGTGTTTGCCATGCACCCACTCAATGCTAATCAATAAAGAATAAAGCAGGGTCCCAAGAAGGGACTTCAGACCCAAGAGGCTGTTAAGCATTTAAAGCATGGGAAAAGATCACAGGGACAAAAGTGTTTGCAGCGAGGTGTGTGTGTCAATCTGTGCAGTAAACCATTCTACTCAAAAGCTCACTGCATGGATCAGTTTCTACCTGGAGGCAATTTCAAATGGTTTTGCTCCTGGCTCTTATATCATGAGAACTTCACAGATCTAAGCCTCTCAGAAAGGAGAATGGTGAAAGCTATCCTTAGGATTCCCTATATCTAATTCTTAAAAAAATAAGAATCTGTTTGTAGGTGAGTGAAGAGGGCAACAAAGCTAAGGCTTTGCTAATATTCTGCCAAACCCCGTCCCCAAGAATTTTGTCCCAATTGTACAGAAATGGAGGGAGGCTGCCTCTGTGTTTATACTGATGAAGCCTGGTGGGACCACTTAATTCCAGGGAAACACAGTGATGTAACTACAGCCGACCTCTCTCCTCGGTGCTGCTAGTAACGACCTCAGCAATAGAAGTGAAGACCCATAAAAGCCATTCCCACAGGACAACCAGAACTATAAAGTTTATTACCCAATAAAGAATGATCTGCAAATTTAGAGGCTTTTTACTGATCAATAAAAGCAGCATTAACTAAATGATCAGTGCTTGCTACCCCTCCCCTTCATGCCAGCCCATCCCAGTTATGTTGAAATCACCCTTCATCTTTTGGGCAAAGTCCAAATTTCCCTTTAATCAGCTTGGAAAGATGTAAGTAATGTCTAATGTGCAAATGAGTAGCTAGTAGCCTGCAAGGCTGGCATAATGATGTTTAAACAACCTTCGGGTCTGTAATTCTGTTCGGCAGATAAGGCAGAACCTTCCTTCTGCTCAATGGATAGGGTGACAGTCAGCCATTCTGTCAATTGCAAGGGGGAGCTGGATGTCCTTATAACTGCATGCATGGGGGCTCTATTGAGATCATGAAGTGTGCATGGGGAACATTTAGCATTCCAGATGTTGCTGAACCAGACATCCCTCACACCTGCCTTAAAATGAATGTGTATGTGCAGTTTGCTTAAAGAAAATGTAATGAAAATGATGTATAGATGGTACATAATACCAGTGAAGTTAGCAAAAATGTACAGAGTAAATAGAGTAAATGCTGGAAATGTAAAGAAAAAGAGGGTACCTTCTACCACATGTGGTGGGTTTGTAAGAAAGTGAAGGCTTTCTGGGAAATGATATATCATGAACTTTTAAAGCCAGTGTGGTGTAGTGGTTAAGAGCGGTAGACTTGTAATCTGGGGATCCAGGTTCGCGTCTCCGCTCCTCCACATGCAGCTGCTGGGTGACCTTGGGCTAGTCACACTTCTTTGAAGTCTCTCAGCCCCACTCACCTCACAGAGTATTTGTTGTGGGGGAGGAAGGGAAAGGAGAATGTTAACCGCTTTGAAACTCCTTCGGGTAGTGGTAAAGCGGGATATCAAATCCAAACTACTACTACTACTCCTCTTCTTCTTCTTCTTCTTCTTCTTCTTCTTCTTCTTCTTCAAATGTTGAACTATACATTTGTAAAGAAACCAGAAGCCTTCCTGTTGGGTATTGTAGGTAGAGAAATGCATAAGCAAGATAAAACCTTGTTTTTGTATGCAGCAACTGCAGCAAGAATATTGTTGGCCCCAAAATGGAAACAGGAAGAGATCCCAACAAAAGAAGAGTGGCAAATGAAGTGAATGGACTATGCCTGCATAGTTGGCGAAACTAACTGGGAAAATCCGGAATCAGCAGGACCACACCTTTTTGAAAGACTGGAATAAATTTACATTGTATTTGAGAGTCAATTGTAAACAACAGACATTGTTAGGAGGGCTACAAGAAGTTTTGCAAGGTTAGAGATATCAGTTATCAATATGATGTTTAAATGCTGTATTTAAGATTTGGATTTAAGGTTAATAATGACAACAAAAAGCAATATCAGAACATAATTAGGAAAACCATTAGTTGAGGAG
This sequence comes from Podarcis gaigeae, assembly GCF_964106915.1. Taxonomy (NCBI): domain Eukaryota; kingdom Metazoa; phylum Chordata; class Lepidosauria; order Squamata; family Lacertidae; genus Podarcis; species Podarcis gaigeae. The sequence goes on from NC_139681.1 coordinate 64,125,176, forward strand.
GAGGGAAGTCTCAGGCCAAGATGGCCAAGTGGTCTATATATTATATGTTTTGTCAAAAAAAAAATTATTATAAAATAAAAAAAATTATTAAAAAACAAAATAAAGTGAATGTGTATGGGCCAAGGTTGGAGTTTACCACCACAATCAGACGTGATGCTAGGTTTGACAGGAGCTCTGGGGTGAGGTGTCATCTGAGGGGGCCCTAATCATCTTTGCCACCACTTCACTTGGCTGGCGCTCCCATTGGGCTCATGATCCGAAAGGTGGCTTATGAATGGATGAGCTAACTACCATCCCCACTTGGGAGAAACAATTGAAATCAAAATGGTGGGTGGCTGCAGTTCTGGCTGGTGAAGTAACACTTTACTGCTTAGTGTACCACAACACACATCTTGCCTCTGGCATGATGCTCCTGTCATGAGATGCAGGGCCTTGGACTCAGGCCCTGGCCAGCTCCACTGACCACAGTTCTGTACACCCCCCTACATTCGTAGGGCATGTGAATATGGCCCTGCTGCTAGACAGTTTGAAAGAAAATAATTTATCAGCCCACAACAGCATTGAAGAAACTGAGTGATAGCTTCTAGAGGATTCACCCAATCTGATTTTCTTTCCAATACAAACAGGTAGGAAGGAACAGGCTCTTCTTGAATATATACCTGATTATTGGAGAAGCCAGCCTGAACATCTAAATATTCATTCAAGCATATTGAAAGCATCAAGCCACCCCCTGCAGTGAAGTGACTGCTGGCATCCTAACAGGCTTCAGTTTAACCAGGCCAGCTTCTAATAGGTGTGAAACGAGGCTGCATACAAAAATATGAGCTGCTCCCTAGAAATGCTGAGCTTCATTACATATTGGGGGCAGTGGTAAATTGTGCAGAAAAGAAAGGAAATAATGTTTACTCAAAGGTGTTTTCATGGGTAACTGGCGCCGTTTGGATGCTGAGTACCAAGATTAACCCAGGTGTAAAAGATGATGCTAAGGACAGAATGCATTTACAATTGAAAGACTCCCAAGGGGGACGGAGATGCATTTAAAGTGAGGAGGTATAGCGAGAACTGTACATTTTCCTATGACAGGGTGTACATGTGTGCATGCATACACGTGTGTGTGTGTGTGTGTGTGTGTGCGGATCCAAGTCATGTTTACCCTCAAAAATGTGCTATCACTGGAAACAGATTGGGGTCCTTAATCAATGGATTTAATGATGGATGCAACTATTCATTCTTTAAAACAATGTTGAAGATATGGGGTTGTTTCCAGTTATGCTATCCGCAGAATAGATCCACTGAAATCAGTTGACAAGTCATTAAATCAATGGGTCTGCCCTGAGGATGACTTAGTTGGAGAAAACCCTGCCATTAAAAAAATAATAATATTAAATCAAAGCAGCACACAAGAATCAATAGATGTCCAAACATGTTATTCGCGTTTTATACTGTATTTTATGCTGGTTTTTTGTTGCATCAATTAAGCGTTTTAAATTTGTTGTTAGCCACCCTGAGCCTGGTTTTCTGAACCGGGAAGGGTGAGGTATAAATAAAAAAATATTATTTATTATAAAATGTCTGTGGTTCCCTCACAGCGCCATTGATGAAAAATGGCTCTTTCCAATGAAAACTGGACCCAAATTTAGTTGGTTCATCTGTCTGTTAATGCTTACAGCCTGATTTTCTACACTGTGACCTGCTTCAGGTCCAATTCACAAACTACTTGTTGGATTCCTTTTATATTCTTTTTCAGTATTGCAGTACATTGAGGATTGGGCTAATTGGGACATGCTAAAATGGATGAAAAGCTCAGGAGGCGTCCATGTGAACCCACCCCACTCTGTCTGGAACCCATCTTGTAACCATTTGAGAATGGTTTTCTATGCTCTTCTACCTTACCAGACTCCTAAGATCCAACATGCCCTTCAGGTCAATCTCTTCTAATGGGAACAGTGATGTAATCAGCCTTTGGACCTTGGAGAGCCCCCAAGCTATAGCACCCAAGAAAATCCTATTGTTACAGAAAACCCCACTGCCAGTAACCTACTGTACATATAGGAGCACCTGCTACAAATATCAGCCCTCACCCTCCAAATACAGAATAATCAGAGATTCAGAAAGAAACCTGCGGTTTTATTACTCACCACTGAATACACATTAAAAACCAGCGCCTATTCTAATAATGCCTTTCTTCATCTCCAGCCAGCCATTATCGGCACAGGTGGGAAAACCAACTCTAAAACACTAAAAGCTGCAATCAACATTATTGATGCCATTCTAAATGAAACGGAGGAAGCGGGCAAGAGACAAATAAATTATAGCCATCATTACTGGGGCCTAGTACATTTTTTTGTGGCATTTTATGTCTAGTTCCATTTCATATGCTTTGGCTGCGACTATTTCAAGGCTTGGTCTTAATTATTGGAGTCCAATTAACTGTTTCTTTTTTTAAAAAGAAAATGTTTTTGTTTGAGTTTTAGAGGATTCTTTTTTCAAGAGCAGAAAAAAATAAAAGGCAAACAATAAACAACATACCTCTACAGTATTTATAGGAACTCAAACATTGAGATCCCGCTCTGTTCCAGTAACAAGAAGCCGAAAGCACCAGCCTGAAGATGACGAGTGAGACCTCGTCGAAACGTCGCCTAGACACCCCAACTTTTACACGGGAAGACACCCGAGGACACCAAAACCTGCAATAAACAACATTGTATAAACATTAAGGGAGAGAGAGAGAGAGAGAGAGAGAGAGAGAGAGAGAGAGAGAGAGAGATCTAAAGTTGATCAAAGTTACAAACAATTAGCCAATGCTTCATGGAACTAGAACATCCATTCTAAATTAAAATATACGGTATATTTTTTTCATTCCATTTACAGCTAATCTTTCCTTCAAGGAACTCAAGGTGGCATGCATGGTTATTCTCTCCATTATATTTTCACAACAACCCTGTGATGTCGGTTAGACTGAGAGACAGTGACTGGCCCAAGGTCACCCTATGGCTGACTGCAGATTTGAGCTCTGGTTTCACAGATCCTGCTCCAACACTACAAGATCTACACCAAACTGGCTCTCTAAGAAAGTAGAATGGTCTGTTGGCACAATACCTTTTGAACCAAAGCCAAGACTTGCCCAAAGCAAATCTGTTGGAAGCAGACTAGACTACACTTCAGGGATAGAAGAGCAGGTGGCATTTCAAATATCAAGTCCTTCACACTTAACAGGGAAGGTTTCTGTAGAGCCAGATTTGGTCAGGGGCTTCTCAGTAGCAGATGCATCTCTCAGCAACTGCTCCTGACAGTCAACATTTTATTTTCCCAGAATGCCCTGGAGCAACACAATATTCGGGGCATTCTGGGGAAACAAAATGATGGATGCCAGGAGGCAGCTGCCAAAATCGGATTTGAAAAAGAAAGAAAAAAGAAAGAGAATGTAAGCCACAGAAATAAATATAATTTTGATGAACAAATTATGAAACAAACAAACAAATATTTAGGCAATAAAAATAAATGGAACAGGATGAGAAAAATGAGGGGGAGGGATTTCCATTTGTGGATTTCAGCGTTTCTTCATGCAGAAAGCGTCCTGGGCATGCTATCAAAATGGTGCTGACCTGAGACCATCCAAAGTGTTTATTTCTCTGCATAGCTGTGTGTTTTTCCCTCTTACCTCTCACCTCTGGCAAAGAGAATGTGAGCTTTCCTAATATTGCAACTTTCCTGAGAGATTATGCTGGTACAGTTACAGCTCTCGTGCTGCAATATAACTGGTGAGGCCATGAAGAATTCTCCTTCTACGCAACGGCTTCAACTTATTTATTTGCAACATTTCTAAACTGTGCTGAAGCTGATTTACAACCCCAGTAATTGTAAAATGCAATGAAAGACTTTAACATCAACTAGTTATGTATTAGAACGTGAATGTATCTGTAAGATATATGTATAGGTGTATAAGACAGCAGCATACATACATTATATATTTACCTGTCAAACAGAAAGCCTGAAAGACTGGATGAATAGAATAGCATCTGAAACATGCAATATCACTTTGTGACCCTCCCTGGAAAATATATTCCACAAAGTGCTGTTACCTACCCAGAATACTCACTGATTTATAAGGTGGGATCCAGAGCAAAGCCACCTCTGCTGAACTCATCAAGTGGGGAGAACAGAAATTGTGTGCTGGTGGCGCGGCGGCAGTGGGAGGCCCCATTAGCTAAAGTGGTAACTCAGGTTAAGAATGGTTTCAGGTTAAGAACGGACCTCTGGAACGAATTAAGTTCTTAATCTGAGGTACCACTGTATAGACTTATTCTGGGATTCCTGCTTGCATGGAATAGGTCCTGCTCTCCCATGCAGATTTCCTGCCTCAGTACATGGAGACCTCGGGAATCTGATGGGAGGCAGGGCCAGAAAATTCACCCGTCCTCCCACCACCCACCTACCCACATCACACACAACACATGACAGGAAACACATGAGGAAGAAAGTCTGAAGAAGACTAAAGTAAGTCTTAAGAAACCATATGAGGGCCTGGTGAAAGTAAGCTGGAAGGAGGATGAAACCTGGACCCACCTACATTTCTTCAGCAACCAGGGAAGGGAGAAACAAGTTCCAAGGCAAGTCAAGACTACAAGGCAAGCTGTGGAAGAAGCATTTGCAAGAGAAGAATTGACAGACAGAGATGAAGAGAGTGCTATTCCATTAACATCTCTGTAAATATCCCTGAATATCCCAACACATAAAGTGAACCACCCTTTGCAGTAGTCACTGGAATCTGCACTAGCTACGGGGAGAGGTATTTCTGTTTCTTTCTATTTTTATTTTCTCTCTCTTTCTTTCTGGCTGATGCAGAGAAAGACATCCTTGAGCTATATATGTTTGGGCAGACCCTTGCATTCCCATGTCTACAAGCCCCATTCATTGTGGTGCGTTCCTTAACAGCAATCAAGAGAGACCCTTGCCCTCCGATGATTTACTTCATCCTTCTCATGCAGGTGCACATTAGTCTTTGTTCCTGAAGTCGTGGTGTCATTTCACAGAGACATATGGCGGCGGGAATCATGGAGCCCCATAAATTAGAAACGATTCAAGAACCATTCATCTTCCTTCCCACACTCTGTCTCAGCCATAGCGAGGCCTTTGCTGGATATGCCCTTGTCTCTTGCCTCCAGAACACAGTACTGCATCATGGTCAAGAGATGGCTCTGTAGTCATCCGACTCCTTGGCCTTTATATTGGCTAATCAATTGCAAAAGCCACAACATGGTACAGATTCTGAGGTGGGGTGGGGTGGAATAGACACCCTAAAAAGACACAGCAGTTTTCCTTTTACTTACTAGAAGGAGCTTGTGGCAAAGGGGATCCTCTTCCCTTTTTTCTTATGCACCCCCAAATGATAAACTGTTCCCAAATTTGGCTTGGGACCGTAGGTTTCCTGCCAAACTGTAGTATTTTCTGGGATCTGATCCAGCAACATGTAAGGCATCCTATAAAAAAGGCTTGCATGACAGAAATCTACTTTCCCTCCGAATGGAAATTCTATATGGCTACTGAAGTGTTTCTTGAGAAATTTCCTATCATCCCAAGGGTGTTCAAAGAGGTAGCATTCAAAGTACAGGCAAGGCAAAAGGACAAGAGCTGGAAGGCCCTACAGATAAGGAAGAAGCGGCCTTCCCAGGGGATTGTTGTTGTTGTTGTTGTTTAGTCATGTCCAACTCTTCGTGACCCCATGGACCAGAGCACGCCAGGCACTCCTGTCTTCCACTGCCTCCTGCAGTTTGGTCAAACTCATGCTGGTAGCTTCGAGAACACTATCCAACCATCTCATCCTCTGTCTTACATTCCAGGTTCCTATGCAATATTTTTCTTTACAGCATTGGACTTTCCTTTTGCTTCCAGGCATATCCACAACTGAGCGTCCTTTTGGCTTTGGCCCAGCCGTTTCATCAGCTCTGAATCTATTTGTACTTGTCCTCTGCTCTTCCTCAGTAGCATGTTGTACACCTTCCGACTTGAGGGGCTCATCTTCCAGCATCATAACTTTTATATGCCTGTTGTCTTTGTCCATGGAGTTTTCTTGGCAGGGATACTGGAGTGGCTTGCCGCTTCCTACTCCAGGTGGATCACGTTTGGTCAAAACTCTCCACTATGACCTGTCCATCTTCGGTGGCCCTGCACGGCATAGGTCATAGCTTCTCTGAGTTATTCAAGCCCCTTCACCACGGCAAGGCAGTGATCCATGAAGGGGTCCCAGGGGATATTTTCCTCAAATAATCTAGAGTCAGCATGCAATGGCTTATCACAGGCATCTCTACCATCATATAGAAAGTCTGCCACTACTAGGTATTCCTGGTGACAGCAGACAATGGGTTGTATTGTAAAGGCAGGAGAGAGACTATCCCAAGGGCCAGAGTTGAGAGACCATGGCCAGGGATGCTTGAAGAGTTTGTTTGGTCCTCATTTTTAAGGAAATTGTCCCGATTTACATTTTCAGCACTAAGGGGTTCCCCCCCCCCCGACTGTCACCATTTGTGGGTGCGATCCAGGCCCATACTGGCAAACTCAAGTTGCACATTTGATGTTGATTTGATGCTCTTGCACATGAAACCAACCTGACCCAGGAAAACAAGAAACTTTTTGTGATAAGGAAAGTGCACGGAAAAGTGTGGGTTAATGCAACATTATATAGCCACCCCACAAATCAGAATGAATGTTCAATAAATAGACAACATCATCTATCCTCCCCACAAACATTGTGCAAACGCATCACGCTCAATAAACAGGATGTCTGGAAGAGAACAAATACATGGATTAAAATGGGATTATCCTTTAGGGTTTTCATATTTCTCTAAATGTTACTATGCAGTTCTCACCTCAAAAACCATACGAAAAGGCATATATAATTTCATTTGAACCACAACACATTAGGGCTCATCTCTTAGAAATGGTGTTTAATATCTAGGCTTAGCCTTGGGAGTCTGCAAAGAATGAATGCTTTGACCATGTTCAGACGGACTGACTCCTGACCCTCCCTCCCTCCCTCTCTCATCTTGAAATGGAAGCTGGCTATTTATTCATTTTTAACCTTCACCTTTTATCCCCAGTGGGAGGGGAAAGTGACACTTGATGTTCTACATTTCTTCACAGAACCTTGTACAGTAGACAGACCCAATAAACTGCTGGCTAAGGCTGAGCAACTTACTCTGACGGGCTTCAATGCATTTCAAGTTTCTTTGTATAACTGATTCTTAATATTACTCAGATTTACCATCTCTAGTTCTGGATCCAACTGACAAACAGTGGATGAGGCTGTGACCTGAAGGAACCATTTGCTTAACACCACTGAGAGATTATCTGCATCTAGTTACTGATAGTGGCATCTGAAAGAGATCTGGAAGGTATCAGTATTAAGGAACTGAAGGAGAGCTGGTGTGTTCTAGTGGACCTAAAAGCTTTTTGACAGTGGAACAGACTTCCTTGGGAGGTTGTGAGCTGTCCGTCCTTGGAGGTTTTTAAATAGAGGTTGGATAGTCATTTGTAATGGATGCTTTAGTTGAGATTCCTGCGTTGCAGGGGGTTGGACTAGATGATCCTTGAATCCCTTCCAACTCTAAGATTCGATTATTCCAATTGCGTGGCTTTCCATTTCCCTCTCAGCTTCCATTCCCCATGTGCTTTTGCACCTTCCTTTGCCCCATGTTGCACATGTGTCTCATTCTAACAAGTACCAACTCATCACTAAGCAACATCGTCCCATGACTGCTCCATCCTGGCAGCTCCTGCATTGCTACAAAGAGCAGAGATATCAACTCCGTCACCTTAATCAATTGTTTTAGCCAATAGACCATGCTCCCCTGCCTTTCATGGATTTGAGCAAATCAAATCAATTTCGTACGTAAAGCCTCTGACTGGTGTCATCGAACCGCAGATAGATGGTAACCAACACTAGCATTACGAGGCGGGGAAGAATTCCGTACACCCTGCATTATTCCCATCGTCTGGTGGCACACACAGGCCTCCTTGCAGTGAGGTAAAGCACAAACAGCCATTTATTTGTCATTAATTTTTAAAGATGCCTTGTTTCCGATGAGAGCCTGTCTGTCTTTGTCTATTTGTTGCTGCTGAGGAGATTCATTACTTTGATGGATTTGTGTAATTTTTCTCAAGTGCTGCAGGTGACAAACAATAAAATATACTTTACAAAAAAAATAAAAACACCGCTCGCTCCACAGCCAGACTGAAAAGGAAAGTTGGAAGGGAAAGGCCAAATTAGAAAGTAGTTTCTTCTGAAGGGCAGGGTGAGTGTTTCAGAGGCAGTATGCTTCTAGGTACCAGATGCAGAGCCTCACAGGTGGGGAGAGTGCTGTGGTACTCAGGTCCTGTTTGGGGCCATTGTGAGAACAGGATGCTGAACTGCATGGGACACTAGGTAAAGGTAAAGGGACCCCTGACCACTAGGTCCAGTCATGGCCGACTGGGGTTGTGGCGCTCATCTTGCTTTATTGGCCGAGGGATCTGGCGTACAGCTTCTGGGATCATGTGGCCAGCATGACTAGGCCACTTCTGGTGAACCAGAGCAGCGCATGGAAATGCCGTTTACCTTCCCGCCGGAGTGGTACCTATTTATCTACTTGCACTTTGACGTGCTTTCGAACTGCTAGGTTGGCAGAAGCAGGGACCGAGCAACAGGAGCTCACCTCATTGCGGGGATTTGAACTGCCAACCTTCTGATCGGTAAGTCCTAGGCTCTGTGGTTTAACCTACAGCACCACCGGCGTCCCTACACTCTTCCAAAAAAGGCTCTTTATATATTCTTATTACCTAGAATGAAACTAACTCTGCCAACATGGTTTCCCAAGGTCCACCAGGAAGAGATAGAAGTTGATATTTTTTGCAACTTCTCAGATTTTATCTTTTTTAGGAACAATATATATTGATAACTTGTACAGTAAACAGTTAAGCAGTGTACAGCAAATAGAAAGATCACAATAAACAAAAGGAAAATGTAAAAGCAGAAAGGCAGAAAGGTAAAAGGTAAAGGACCCCTGGACTGTTAAGTCCAATCAAAGGTGACTATGGGGTTGCAACGCTTATCTCGCTTTCAGGTCGAGGGAGCCAGTGTTGGTCCACAGACAGCTGTCTGGGTCATGTGGCCAACATGACTAAACGGCTTCTGGTGCAATGGTACACCATGACGGAAACCAGAGTGCACGGTAATGCCGTTTACCTTCCTGCCGCAGCAGTACCTATTTTTCTACTTGCGCAATTTGCTTTCGAACTCCTAGGTTTGTAGCAGCTGGGACAGAGCAACGGGAGCTCTCTCCATCACAGGGATTTGAACCACCAACCTTCTGATTGGCAAGCGCAAGAGGCTCAGTGGTGTAGACCACAGTGCCACCCACATCATCATAACATCATAAGGAACTGGCCAATCACATGTCATTCATCCAGCTGAAAAGGCCAGTTGAGGCAAGAAAGTTTCTGAGAGAGGTCTAAAAATAAGAAACAAGGGTGCTTGGTGGATTTCCATTGTGAGGGCAGAGGGAGCCCTCATAGCTGTTTTCAGAGGTTCAGAGGGTGGCAGACCCAGAGATGGCATTCTCTGAAGCAACTCTTAAGCTGTGGTATTTTCTCCCAACAAAGGTGTACCTGGCACCTTCATTATGTGGATTTCATCATATGTAGATTACATACCTCTTTTCCTGGCCTTTGACATCTGAGATCCAGCAGTGGATGGAAGGTTGGCATGGTAGCACTCCTCTGACTTTTGCTTGCCTGCACTACAGCTACATACCTAGCTGGAGAGAGGAAGAGGGGGAAAGAGGAGAGGTTTGTGCAGTGCAAACACAGGTAACTGGAGGTCAGTTGTCAGCCCTCGCCACACCCTGCTGTCCACTAAAACTGAGACCTGTGTGTTTACAACCACCCTCTTCGCCTGACTGTAATTTGTTTGATTTGGTTTTAATTTGATTTATTTTTGGATTTTAATATTTTATTTTAATAATAATAGTAATAGCAATAGTGGTTTTAACATTGTATTTTTTAATTGTTACAATCCATCCTAGAAGCTCATATTGAAAGGCAGGTGAAAGATTTGTTGTTGCTGCTAGATTTCTAACCTGCCCTTCACAGATGCAGTATTAAAATTGTATATTATTAAAATTATTTTGTTGTTGTTGCTATTAACATCTTGCAGCAGATTTCAGATGTGTTCCATTTCCTTGCATGCAGCCTTGAACTCTGCTTGTCATTTAAAATAAGTCACAGGGAGATGGAGGGGGAGGGCATTCTGATCTTCACTTCGGTGTATAAAAAACCCTAAGGAGCAATGCAGCATGGAGAGTCACAATGATGCAATGTGTAGTGGGCTGGTTTCGGGAGTGGCAAACTCAAGCGCAGATCTCCTTCAGCTGTGCTGCTCATTGGGTGGCCTTGGTCTTATCACAATCTTTCAGTCTGCCTTTGTCACACATTTATTCGAAGGCAAAACAAAAACTGCTTCAAGCTCCTTAGAGGGAGGGCAAGAAGTGAATAATTTTTTTAAAAAATGCTCCACAAGCATTCCCTTACCTAGGTTTAAATGTATAGTTTGATGGAGCATTTGCTACCTCCCCACAGGCCCTAAACTGCAATCAAGTTAAAGCTGCAAATCATATACTCCTGAGTCCAATGATCCAATGCAAATGGATCACAGAATGCTGGCCGCAAAACCTAAACATGCTATCTGAGAATCCAAGGGACTTACTTTCTATTTCCTGTAAATGTGTTTATGGCACATCATATCCATCTTGCAATGCTGGGAAGAACCATTTTGGAGGTCTTTCTTCCCTGCTTAAATGGAATGGTTGCAGTGCAATGGAGTTTCAAGACACCTTGTGCAGCTCTGAAAACACACACACATTTTGTTGGTATAATGTATAAGGAAAAATGTGTCTATAAAAAGGAGGATTCCTGGATGTCAAGATCAAGGTTTGGGGCTCTTTGGGGAGAGACTCTCGGCAGAGATTTAAAATCACAAAACATGCAGCAAAGGAAAGCATGGAAATACAGGCTGCCGGACTTTTAACATATGCCCTTGTGAATTCCAAAGCTTGCCCCAGCATAGAAAAACAGTACATGTTTGGTGAGTTGAAAATGGTTTACTCACTCTCCAAAGGCCAGCTTCATGTGCTTTTCCATACATCAGTCAGAAAACACCAACAGTAAAATTTGGCATAGTTACAGTGATGAAGGTTCCTAAAAGGACTGGTATGGGAACACAAGGCAGGCTTGTTAGAGCCATGTGGTCTGAGCTACAGCAACTAGCTAAAACCTCACACATTGAGCTTCTTTGGTAGACTGAAAGTGGACAAAGACTTTGATTACTTTTCTCCCAAGGTGAGCGGGACTGACCTAGCTAAGCCTGGCAGGACAGCTTACTCTATGCATTAACCCTGTCATGCATTAATGAGACTTAAGCATGTTGGTGATATGAGGCTGATTATCTCACACATTTTCTGCCCTAGAATAAGCATTGGGAGGCAGAGGAAACATCACACTTTCTCTGCCCTCAGAAACCGAAAAGTAGGTATGTCTCAGGCATATCTCACACTTCTACACTTTTCCAGCATGTTAGGAAAAGCCCATCTATTGGTGGTGGTTATATTAGCTAGCACCCATACAACATAACCTATATACAACCTGCTCAGTCCCCAGAGTAATTTTGCAACTGTTATTTAGAAGTTCGTTCTTATTTGTATAAGATGAAGACGATGAACATACATTCTTTTTTAAAAAATACATATTGTAGAATAATTGTGGAAAGACTTTCCAGAAGGATGGAGTTTTCCCTGGTCTTGTTACGTCATTGAATCCCACAATGAAGAAGGAGGGAGTCACACAGTATTGCAGAAGAAGAGGCACATAGTAGGTGCTCTCTGGTTAGCAGTGCAGAGTTCTGTCATATTTCTTTTGTAAATGTGTCTATAGTTTTCACTGAGGAGGCATAAACGATTTCTGGCTGGTTCTGAAGGCCAGTAAAATATGGGTCATCCACCACACACATATACTGCTTTAATATTTTTAAGCCAGCCTGAAGCAAAAAGATGTTGGTGGGGAGAAGGGAAAGGCTGCTTACTGATCCAGCATTTAACTTGCCTCTGTGCACATTTTTGCGACAAGCTGCCAATCCCGATTCACAGCACAAGTGAAAAACCTATTGCAAACACTGTTAAGAATTTCCAGAGGGGTATTTCTGTTAGTCTGTTGCATCAAAACGAACAAAAGAATTGTGTGGTGCCTTAAAAACAAATACATTTTATTATAACGCAAGTTTTTGTGGACTAGAGTCCACTTCATGAGTTGTGACTCAAGAAATGGACCCAAGCCTATGAAAGCTTATGCCATAATAAAATTGGTAGGTCTTCAAGGTGGCACAAAAAAACCTTTTCTGTTAGTTTTTTTTCTGTTAATAATGTTACTCCTGTCTTCACCACAAGCTGGCCAGAGTGCTTGACATCTTCCCTCACTTTAGTTAGCATGTCTGATAGGTGTAAGAGGGGGCAGGTATGTTAAAAATATAGCTTCCCTATTAGGAGGGATATCTGTTCAAGACCACATAACACCGGTCTTGAAAGACCTACATTGGCTCCCAGTACGTTTCTGAGCACAATTCAAAGTGTTGGTGCTGACCTTTAAAGCCCTAAATGGCCTTGGTCCAGTATACCTGAAGGAGCGTCTCCACCTCCATCATTCTACTGGGACACTGAGGTCCAGCGCTGAGGGCCTTCTGGTGGTTCCCTCACTGTGAGAAGCCAAGTTACAGAGAACCAGGCAGAGGGCCTTCTCAGTAGTGGCACCCACCCTGTGGAACACCCTTCCACCAGATGTCAAAGAGAACAACAACTTTTAGAAGACATCTGGAGGTAGCCCTGTTTAGGGAAGCTTTTAATGTTTGATGGATTACTATATTTTAATATTTTGTTGGAAGCTGCCCAGAGTGGCTGGGGAAGCCCAGCCAGATGGGCGGGGTATGAAGAAGAAGAAGAAGAAGAAGAAGAAGAAGAAGAAGAAGAAGAAGAAGAAGAAGAAGAAGATCTTGTAGTGACGGGGGACCTGTAGCCCTCCAGAGGTTGCTGCACTGCAACTCCCATGTTTACTGAACTTTCACCATCCTGACCAGGACTGATGGCATATGCAAACATCTGGAGAGCCACATGTTCCCCATCCCTGATAAAAAGCTATCAGATCCAGCCATCTGGTTTATGGGAGCCCATGTTTGGCCAATGGTTACATTCACACATCACTGACAGTGCGTGCTCTAGTTTAACACTGAAAGGTCCAGGATTTACTCTGTGTCAGAAACTCTATTTCCTGCTACCAAGTGGGCCTTGATAAGGTCTGGAACAGGCCTAGCTGCATTGGATTTATCTGGTGTTGGAAGAAATATCTGATAGTGCACTTCTGATTAAAAGCAAGTGAAAGAGTAGCTTCTTTGAAGGACAGCCTCAGTTCCCCCACAAAAGCCCATTTCCAGTCTCCAAGGGAACATGGCCATGATCTATGGCTTCAATGTTCAAGGAGCAAATGAAATGTTTTTGCTTTTCATCCATGGCCTGAAAGCAAGCACTGACTGTCATGAGAATTGAGAATGCCTTGTGGAGACGAGAAATTACCTGTTTTCCCCACCCTCACTGCCTGCCCAAAGAGCTGCCTGCTTCTTGTTTTGTTCATTTCATGGGCTTGTGAGATATGCCTGAAACATACATACTTTTTAGTTTCTGAGGGCAGAGAAAGAAATAAGGGTGTGATGTTGATGTATGTGGAGGAGAGGGCAGCAATAACAAGGCAGCTGGTGTTGAATACAAAGGGGAGGGAAGAAAGCATGAAAGCTGGGTTAAATATCAGAGGCAAAATGATGTGACATATAAGAATAGGAGAGAGTGGTAAATCTTTGTGTGGGTGCAGGGAGGAATTTGATCTTGTTGGGAAAGATGGAGGGCACAAGGAGAATAATAATAATAATAATAATAATAATAATAATAATAATAATAATAATTTATTATTTGTACCCCACCCATCTGGCTGGGTTTCCCCAGCCACTCTGGGCGGCTTCCAACAGAGATAAAAAATGTCACATATTAAAAACTTCCCTGAACAGGGCTGCCTTCAGATGTCTTCTGAATGTCAGGTAGTTGTCCATCGCCTTGACATCCGATGGGAGGGCATTCCACAGGGCGGGCGCCACCACCGAGAAGGCCCTCTGCCTGGTTCCCTGCAACTTGGCCTCTCGCAGTGAGGGAACCACCAGAAGGCCCTCGGAGCTGGACCTCAGTGTCCGGGCAGAACGATGGGGGAGGAGACGCTCCTTCAGATATACTGGACCGAGGCCATTTAGGGCTTTAAAGGTCAGCACCAACACTTTGAATTGTGCTCGGAAACGTACTGGGAGCCAATGTAGGTCTTTCAAGACCGGTGTTATATGGTCTCGGCGGCCGCTCCCAGTCACCAGTCTAGCTGCCGCATTCTGGATTAGTTGTAGTTTCCGGGTCACCTTCAAAGGTAGCCCCACGTAGAGCGCATTGCAGTAGTCCAAGCGGGAGATAACCAGAGCATGTACCACTCTGGCGAGACAGTCCGCAGGCAGATAGGGTCTCAGCCTACGTACCAGATGGAGCTGGTAAACAGCTGCCCTGGATACAGATTTGACCTGTGCCTCCATGGACAGCTGTGAGTCCAAAATGACTCCCAGGCTGCACTCCTGGTCCTTCAGGGGCACAGTTACCCCATTAAGGACCAGGGAATCCTCCACACCTGCCCGCCTCCTGTCCCCCAAAAACAGTACTTCTGTCTTGTCAGGATTCAACCTCAATCTGTTAGCCGCCATCCATCCCCCAACCGCTTCCAGACACTCACACAGGACCTTTACCGCCTTCACTGGTTCTGATTTAAAAGAGAGGTAGAGCTGGGTATCATCTGCATACTGATGAACACCCAGCCCAAACCTCCTGATGATCCCTCCCAGCGGCTGCATGTAGATGTTGAAAAGCATGGGGGAGAGGACAGAACCCTGAGGCACCCCACAAGTGAGCGGCCAGGGGTCTGAACACTCATCCCCCACCACCACTTTCTGAACACGGCCCAGGAGGAAGGAGCGGAACCACTGTATGACAGTGCCCCCAGCTCCCAGCCCCTCAAGACGGTCCAGAAGGATGTCATGGTCGATGGTATCAAACGCCGCTGAGAGATCCAGCAGAACTAGGAAACAGCTCTCACCTTTGTCCCTAGCCCGCCGGAGATCATCAACCAGTGCGACCAAGGCAGTTTCAGTCCCATGATGAGGCCTGAATCCCGACTGGAAGGGATCCAAATGGTCCGCTTCTTCCAGGCGTGCCTGGAGTTGTTCAGCAACCACTCGCTCAATCACCTTGCCCAAGAATGGAAGGTTTGAGACTGGGCAATAATTGGCCATCGTGGCCGCATCTAAAGATGGTTTTTTAAGAAGCGGTTTAATAACCGCCTCTTTCAGCGGGTCTGGGAAGGCTCCCTCACGGAGGGAAGCATTCACCACCCCACGAAGCCCATCGCCCAGTCCTTCCCGGCTAGCTTTTATAAGCCAGGATGGGCAAGGATCCAGGAGACAGGTGGTTGGCTTCACTCGTCCAAGCAGCCTGTCCACATCCTCGGAGGTAGGGGACGACAGAGGACGAGATGGTTGGATAGTGTTCTCGAAGCTACCAGCATGAGTT
Organism: Podarcis gaigeae; assembly: GCF_964106915.1. Lineage (NCBI taxonomy): Eukaryota > Metazoa > Chordata > Lepidosauria > Squamata > Lacertidae > Podarcis > Podarcis gaigeae. The sequence continues at coordinate 64,140,895 of NC_139681.1, forward strand.
TGACCAAACTGTGGGAGGCACTGGAAGACAGGAGTGCCTGGTGTGCTCTGGTCCATGGGGTCACGAAGAGTCGGACACGACTAAATGACTAAACAACAACAACAAAATTTCAATAGGAACTGAGCTAATCTGCAGCTTCTGAACCTAGGCTGCAATCCTAACCTCACTTACCTGGGAGCAAACCCCATTGAACTCAATGAGACTTACTTCTGAGTAGACATGGTTAGGATTGCAGCCTTAGTTATCCACCAGCTTTTGAACTTTCTGCATGTCCCAACACAATTTTCAATCTGCATTTATCTCACGGATATCCATTTCCTAGCTTATCTGAAATGCGAGCAAATTGTGTGTTGGGACAAAGGTTCTTAGCCCCCACCCCCACATTTACCCATACAATGAAATAAATTATGGCAACCCTTCTGTAGTTTGTTTTGATTTCTTTTCCTCCTACTTCCTCAATGATAGGTAAATAGGTTTTTTAATAAAATAATACAGGAATAGGGCACAGGTGCACAAGAGCCCTCACCTACCCACTCTGCCAGTATGAGCCCAGTAGGGCATTGGATAGGCAGATGAACTGCCTTTAGTGCCCCTCCCTCCTGCCTTGGGATTGCATCCTACATTAGTCTCCACTAGGGATAGGAGGTAGAATCAATTCAGTTTGTACTTCCTGAAACAATGTGTGAACCAAAGCATGGCAATCATTTGAAATTTTCACTTCTCTGAAATTTGTACTGCAGTTCTCCAGGCAAGTAATGTGCAGAAAAATGTCTATACTAAAGTGTGCATAAAAATGCATATGTTAGTAAAAATAACACATACAAAAATGCATTATATGGGGAAAAATAAATATTAGGGGAATATTTGCTGCAAAATGTATATATTAGACAAAAATGCATACGAAAATGTACATTAGATATTCACATTAGAACACCAGGGTCTTAAAATAACATTGAAAAATGAAGTCGAAAGGGGGAGAACTGAACATAAGACTTGAAAAACGAGAAACTAGGAGAAACTGAAATTGATAGAGTCACTTATCCTGCATTTGCACAGGATGTGGGCAATCTGTATGGCAAGCTGTACCACATAGAAACTGGTTCAAACTCATTTCATGCTGTGATAATAACATGTAAACTGGCCCGCAAATGAGCATACAGTGGTACCTCATGTTAAGTACTTAATTCATTCCGGAGGTCTGTTCTTAACCTGAAACTGTTCTTAACCTGCAGCACCACTTTAGCTAATGGGGCCTCCGGCTGCTGCCACGCCGCCAGAGCACGATTTCTGTTCTCATCCTGAAGCAAAGTTCTTAAGCTGAAGCACTATTTCTGGGTTAGCGGAGTCTGTAACCTGAAGCGTATGTACCCTGAAGCGTATGTAACCTGAGGTACCACTGTAGTTAAGGTAGGAAAGCGGCCTTGATTTACAAATATTTTTGTAAAACTTTGTGTGTAGCCGTCCAGCTTGTGACAAGGGTTCATTGATTTAAAAGTCAGCATATACTGAAAACCAAGGCATTTAAGTGAAAGCTGCTTGAATGGGGATTTATAGTTGAGTTTGGGTATAAACCAAGCATTTCTACTTTGAAAATAATGTAATACCATGGAGAGAAATTTGATTACTTAAAATTGCTCCATCTGATATGTGATTCCAGACAGAAAATCAAGTGTGTACATTTTCATCGCCTTTAGAAAACATTCATTTTTGTTTGTTTCCCCCCCTGTTCATTTCATTTTTAATGCTATCCACTTGCACTGGTGATCAGTAGAAAATCATTTGCTAGTGGACAAGAACTATCAATTATTTTTATCCCAGCTGCCCAGTCTTACTCTATCCAATTACAAAATCCAATAAATAAAGGAATACCAGCCCCTGAATTATTTGTATTATTTTCAGTAATGCTGTATCCCCTGGATAATTTGAATCTTACTAGCCTCAGGGCAACACTGTGCTGGGCAAAACTTATTAGCATCTACGTAACGTGCCATAACCAAGATCAAGCTGTGTGGGGAACCAACTTGTTTTTCAGAGTGCAGGGGATGCTGATTAGACATCAAATTTATTTAATGGAAAAGTATACATGAATGCTGCCACTAGAATAACATCAAATTTGCAGATGACACCAAACTGGGAAGGGTAGCTAATGCTACAGAAGACAGAATCAGGATTCGAGTTCCTTTAAAAGATTAGACAGCTGGGCCCCAACTAGCAAAATGAATTTCAATAGGGACAAATATTAGGTTCTACACTTAGGCAGGAAGAACCAGATGCACCAATATATGATGGGGGGCACCTGGCTTGCCAGGAGTACATGTGAAAAGGATCCAGGTGTCTTCATAGACCACAAGCTTAACATGCGTCAACAAAGTCATGCAGCAGTCAAAGGGAGCTAATGCTATTCTAGGCTGCATCAACAGAATCCAGGCAGCCCCAAACATCAAGGGAGTAGAAATAAAAGGAAAAACCTATAAATTAGGGCTCTTTGCAGATGACCTGATGGTCACGACACCAGACACCCATAAACACAGCAACCACCTTAACCCAAGAACTCAACACACTCACAATGGAATTGCAAAGTCCAAGACTTTGTGTTTCAACACTCCACCTCATATACAAAAGGAATTTTCCAACATCAAAAAGATAAAACTCTGCCATACCAAATTCAGATACTTAGGGGTACAAATGACCAGAAACCTCAACAAACTATACCTCCACAATTACAAACCCCTGTGGTGAAAAATTAACAATGACCTGAGGAGATGGAACAATATTAATTACACTCTCTCTGGTAAAATAGCCATGATCAAAATGATCACCCTTCCAAAACTGACCTACCTATTCCAAACCCTTCTAATCTGTATTCCATCAACCTAACTCTGCAAATGGCAGAAAAAACTACACTCGTTTATCTTCTCACACAAAAAGCCAAAAATAAGCCCCAAACACCTGCGCCTCCCCACCTCAGAAGGAAGATGGGCAATCCCCAACATAGAAATATACTTCATCGCCAACCAGGTGCCCCACATAATCCCATACATTCTAGAAGATGAGATGAAACAATGGGTACACTTGGAGAGACATAATTTAAAACACTCCCACCACAGCATATCCTTTCCTCCAAAACAAACTAAGGAAAATCCCCACAACACTAAACAGGTTAACACAGATCACAGTGTGGAAGGAAGAAGTAGGCGAATTGTCCCCAACCCCATCCTCACTAATCCCCTGGCTCACCACTCACTATTCCACCACGCAGCACAAAATCTCCAGATAAAAACCTGGCAAACCAAAAGCCTATATTGTTTAGTAGACTTCTACAAAAATAACAAACCCATATCAACACAAGAAATATAAAACAAACTAGGGAACATCCAAATACCCTGGCTAACACACCACCAACTACATGCCTTCTTAAACAATCCAGTAATAAAATCAACAGCCACTAGGCCATTGAACACCTTCAAAAACCTTCTCCTAACAACAATGGGAGATGGCAAGGGGATGGTATACACAATATACAAAACACTGTTCCAAAGCCCCACAAACCCCCTTGACGCAATCAAAAATCAATGGGAGGACGACATAGGCAACAAAATTAACCCCACCCAATGGTCTAGAATGTGGTCTAAATATCCCTTTAAATCCATATCCATGAGAATAAAAGACCTCACTCTGAAACTCACTTACAGATGGTATCTAAGATCACGGAAACTGGCACTGATATGCCCAGGAACCTCACCAAAATTATGGAGAGGCTGCACCTCCACAGGTACATACTTCCACATGTGGTGGGAATGCCCCAAAACCCAACTCTTCTGGACAACAGTCATATAAGAAATAAGCAAAATAACTAAACAGGTACTAGAAGTCACCCCAGAACTGGCCCTACTGAACATCTTCCAAGATAACAATGCTCATTCACACTATAAAGAGCTCATAACTCACCTACTCTCAGCAGCCAGAAACACCACAGCCAGATGCTGGAGGGACCTGTCAGGAATAAACATGGACCACTGCTATCAAGTAGTATGGGAAACAGGCTTACTAGAAAAGCTAACCAATAGACTGAAACTGATATGGACAGAAATAGAAGAGGATGCCTTCACTCTGGTATGACTCCCCTTTATCATATACACAGCCCAACAAGACAACATGAACCCACCAACAAAATATGATTCAATATGGCTAACTTAACTCAACAACTCCCCCTCTCTCACCACCAAGGAAACATAACAAGTGAATAGGAGAACCTACCCAAGTGACGCTAACACTAAACCCCATGCATACACTAAGTAAAAGGACATAAGCTTTACCACCCCATTCCCTCTCTCCCGTCCACCCCCCTCTTTTCTTCCTTTCCCGATACTGCATATAACACTAATATCTCACAACAAATGTAACTGATCTCTAGGAAGTATAACCTGAAGAAAAAGACAATGCATGTGCTTTTGTAAACAAGGAAAATCTAGTAATAAAAATGATTTAAATACAAACAAACACAGAAGTACAGGGTCCGGCTGAAGAGTAGTAGCTCCACTCTATTCTGCCTTGGTCAGACTCCACATGGAGCACTGTGTCCAGTTCTGGGTGCCATAATTTAAGAAGGACATTAACAAGGTGGATTGTGTGCAGAGGAGGGCAACCGTGGTGATCAAGTCTCAAGAAACCAAGCCTTATGAAGGACAGTTGTGGGAATTGGGAATGTTTAGCTGGGAAAAGAGGAGAATGAGAGGAGATGTGATAGCCATCTTCAAATTGTCGGAATTCACATAATGCTGTGTGAGATAGTAAGTCTGCAGGCTTGAGTTTGCTGGCTGATGCAACTGGCTGATGCAATCAGCCTGCAATACTTTCTCTGGAAGTGCTGGGTCAGAATGACTAAGCAGTAATGTGCTGTCAGTTGATTGGCTGTCCTCGGTTTAAAAGGGAAACCTGTCCAGCAGTAAGGGTGGTGGTGTAGAGGAGTGTGGGCAGAGAGAAAGAGTTAGAGGTCTTCCTATTTGCCTTAAGGTGCAGCCAGGTACTCTGTTTGACTGTATGAACTGATCGTGTGCCTGTAGATATTTGTATATATAGCTCACAATAAATATACTGCACTGAAGAACCTGGAACTCTGAGCATTTCTGCTAAAGCGCCACAAAAAAATCTCAAGGGCTGTCACATGGAAGATGGAGCAAGCTTGTTTTCCCTACTCCGGAGAATAGGACCCCAACCAAGTTACAAGCAATGAGTTTCTGACTAAATATCAGGAAGAACTTCCTGACAGTAAGAGCTGTTAGACAGTGGAACAGACTCCCTCGGATGGTGGTAGGCTCTCCTTCCTTGGAGGTTTTTCAGCAGAGGTTGGATATCCATCTGTTCTGGATGCTTTACTTGAGATTCCTGCATTGCAGGGGGTTGGACTAGGTTATTCTCAGGGTCCCTTCCAACTCTACAGTTCTAACATTCTATGATTTTAACTCTAAAGTAGAGGGGAAAGCTTTCTGAAATTGCCAGCTAAACAGGCTTTTAAATCCTTACCTAGACAAACGAGGAAATGGTCCCATTTACACAAGTATTGATCACAGCAGTTAAAGGGAAATAGGGTCTGACAAGCACTCAAGTGTTCATGGAAATGAGGTGCCTATTTAGATGTCAAAATATAGACATAGGTGCATAACAGTTTGCCCCCACCCCCATTAGAAGCAATGTTGGCTCCTCTTTCTAGTGAAGGTTGTTGCTTTCTAAAGAGGCTGCTTCTATTCTGTGTCAGACAACGAAAATTAATAACAAATACTGGGAAACTTCCTCCCCCTTCCCTTCCCTATCCTGGCTGCACATGTGATACACAGTTAAATATCGGTGCAGATAACTTCCATTTGGCCCTATGGACATTTACATGGAAGTGGGCTCCACCATGTTTGGTGAGGCTAACTCCCAGGAAAGTATGCTAGGATTAAAAAAAAAAGTGGTTTTAAACACACACACACACACACACACACACACACACACACACACTATGCACACATCATGTTAGGAATCCTCACAGCTTCCATGAAAGACATGAAGCTTGGTACTATTTATTGCATTTTGAAGAGGAGGGTGAGAGATGACTAGTCCAAATCAGTCATCAGACTGGGCCCAAGGCCAGGGATTTTCTCTATGTCCACCAATGTCCTTTCATACAACACAATATTGAAGCTTCCCATTTTGTATTTCTCTTCCTCACCTCCAAGTATACAGGGTGCATGTGATCTCCACATTTGCAGATCTCTGGGGTGGGGTGGAAAGGAACACATATTTCTCAGCCCATAGTTTATTTTATTTACTTGTTTACTATGTTCATATTTATTTTATATTACCAAAAATTATATTGCTTGACTGGGAATATAACCTCTAAGTAGCTTACAAAAAAAAAAAACCATCTCTTTTCTCCAAAAGCAAGAGAAAACAATTTTTGCCACACATACATGTGGACATGGGCAAACACCTCTCCCTGTATAAAGTTTGTCAAAGTCAAGAACACTCGAAGTTATTCCTGAGTAATTTCCCAGTAGTCCTTGTTAATTCCTTTAGATTTTCTCTACCACTTTTCAAAGTCTAATGTTCAAAGACACAGAATGGAGCTGCCTCAGCAATTTCCCCTCGTCTTCCGTGTTGCTCAATCAAGTCCATTAACTCTCCTCTTTTGCTTTTTTGGTGGCTTCCTTGAAGGAAACGTGGCCCTGCTTTTCAGTCTAGGCTGCCAGGCAGAGGTGCCTGGAGAATTCACCCCTTCATGCTGCTCCAGGAACTGCCCCCTTTCTTCTCTTGACAGATGCCGAGCCCATCTGCTTCACCTTCATGAAACCCATGCCCTCAAACCCTCCATTTCCTATCACATAAAAGCACAGCAATCTCCATGTTAGGCTGTGAGCTTCAGTTTCGCTGTAATAAGGCGTTGTGGGACAGACAGCAAAGCATCACACAAAGCGGTGCTTCTTCCTCACATTTGAACAAGCGGCTTTATGTTCCATAAAGGAAATGGCATTGCCTCTAAAGCTGGGCTTCAATGCAGAGTTTGTGCCTGGGGCTTTCCCCATGCTACGCTTGCCTGACTTTGTAGTATAGTTTTGAAGGTATGTAGCGCCTTACATGTGGTATGTACCACATCATTACTGCTAATATCAGCCCACTTCTATCCAATGGCTGCTAGTCTGGATGCAGTGTGTATACGCACATCAAAACCTAAAAACTCTGCTGCTGGCACTATATATATATATATATATATATATTTGCTTTCGTAGATTTTCACGGGTATAGGAATGCAGGTTTTGGTGTCCTCGGGTGTCTTCCCGTGTAAAAGTTGGGGTGTCTAGGCGACGTTTCGACCTCGTCGAAACGTCGCCTAGACACCCCAACTTTTACACGGGAAGACACCCGAGGACACCAAAACCTGCATATATATATATATATATATATATATATATATATATATATATATATTACTATGTAATAATGGCTCCATTAGGACTGTCTGAAAATGCTAAATGAAACAGAAATGCGACTGCAAATGGCCAAAGTTTACTTATTTTTCCAATGCCTAGAACAGAAATCAATCCAGGAAATACAGTTGGTATTCACCACTGCTGTTCCTTGCAGTCCACAAACAATATTTAAATGGGTATATTCCCCCTTGCTATTTGCATCATACTTCCTGTGCGCTGAAATGAAGAAGAAGAAGAAGAAGAGTTTGGATTTGATATCCCGCCTTTCACTCCCCTTCAGGAGTCTCAAAGCGGCTAACAACCTCCTTTCCCTTCCTCCCCCACAACAAACACTCTGTGAGGTGAGTGGGGCTGAGAGACTTCACAGAAGTGTGACTGGCCCAAGGTCACCCAGCAGCTGCATGTGGAGGAGCGGAGACACGAACCCGGTTCCCCAGATTATGTGACTGCCGCTCTTAACCACTACACCACACTGGGTTCAAAGAACATATGACAATGCAACTTATGTAATGTACATAATTAATTATGTAACTTACATAATTTCACTACAGCGGACAGTGAGACAAATAACCTGGTGTTGGGCAGAAGGTGAAGTGCAGCAGAAAAGAAACAACGTTGCATGCAATGAACACAGAGTTGAAAGGAAAACAATGCCTTCTTACATTCCTGTTTTCCAGGCTTTTTAACATTTGCTCCCATTCTGTTACATCAACAGCTTATTTTGTAGACTTTTATTCTGATGCAGTGGCTCCGTTCACACACGAGAAAACTGGGGCTGCCCCTTGTTGAAAAACACCTCCAACTTTGTGTCTCCATCCTGTATGCAGAGTTGTCTCCCACAGTGGTGAGAACAGCACCGTCACACATAAAAATAAAAGCTCAGTGAGTAAGTGGCTGTTGCTGATGAAACCTATCAACCTAGCTCCCAGGAACTTTGTTCGCAAAACCTGTCTCCTGGGTCCATTGTGGACAACACTGTAATTTTCTTCTTGATATGAGCTCAATTTATCACTTTGGTTTTCACAGCCAGACCAGCTCCTTCTCTACTTTCTAGCGGCACCCCATCTGCCTTCCTTGCTGGAACCCTCATCAGTCATCCAAGCCAGTCCTTGAATGGTTGGACTAGGTTATCTGCTCCTGCTTCTGATGCATGGAGCAAGATGGTCTGGCGCTACAGCAATAGGCCTTGAGTGCTTGCAAGCATTAGCTAGGGTTGCCATATTTCAAAAAGTAAAAACCAGGACACCCCCAAAACTGATGGGCGGATGTCAAATCTGCCTTTGAAATCCCAGTAATGTCCACCAAAATCTGGACGTATAGCAGACCTAGATAAGCATCTGTGCTCACGTCTCTTGAATCAAGTACTCCCTATTATATCCCTGGACTAGCCAAAGGGGGAAGGAAAACCAACATCAAACTATATGAGCCCTTGCAGGCACCTTTCCCCTCCAGGTGGCTTCTTCTTCTCCCTTACTCCAGTTTATCCTCACAACAACCCTGTGAGACACGTTAGGCTGAGAGACTGTGACTGACCACTTTATGGCTGAGCAGGGATTTGAACCTTAGTCTCCCAGGTCCTAGTCCAGCTCTCTAACCACTACACCACACTGGATCTGTACATTTCTCAGCTCTGAAGAACTCCACCTCATTTATGCATGCTGCAAATTAAAGGCATCTAGGTAGGCCTAATGTGGCCTGAAATAACAGGGATTTGTTTTAGTGAGAAACCTCTGCAAGATTTGCAACATGTGCTTCCGCCCACTAAGGTTTCTTCTAGGTTGGGCCTTAATATCATGAATGTTGTGGAGATATTGCAGGTGGGAACATAGTGGCAACGCTTTTCTTCTTCGGCAGTTAATTGTATTTTCCCCAGAAAGGGTAAATCTGGATTAAATGAGGGGAGGGGAGATATGACTTGGCATTTTGATGACAATGACACCACGTGGCTCTTGCAAAAAAAAACCTTGCATATTTGAGGAGCATCAACCCCACATGAAACACCCTTCTGGAAGCATCCATGGATTTACAATTCTAGAATTTAGCATCATTCCCCCTCCTCAGACATTGCAACATTTGGGTGTAACTTTGCTGCCAGTAGGAATGACAGGTATATCCTTCCCAGAGAAATAACCATGCTATATCTATCTGGGTCCCATTAGGTTATCAGCCCATTGGAGCATTTTATTTAGGACCAATTCACTTTATAATCTTATCAGTCAGAACTGAGAGCTTTCCACACGATAACCTGTAGCTATCCCACCATTGCTTATTCAGTAGCACCATTATGAAGGGTTTGCTATCACAGATCATTCTCTCTCATCACATCTTGATGATTTGTGATAGTGGATCTGTTATAATGGCTTCATACAAATGAGCAATCAAATGCTGGCAGCAGTTTATCATGAGGAAAGCTGTGAGTCCCGTCACACTTAACCTGACTCTGTAAATTATCCCTGGAATTCTAGAGAAAACACCCATTATTGTCAAGATTGTGGTAGATACATTACAGCACTTTCTCCCTTGCAAATCCTCATTGCTGCTGGGTTAAAATTAAGATGCTGCCTCTAGTGGGTGAATTTGGAATAGAAAGGGAATGACAACCAATTGATCCATATTATTATTCTTTAAAACACTTTTGGGGCACTTCTCAACTTTGCATCCATAGAATTTGCATATGCATGTTTTTTCATTGCATTGCATTTTATGGCATTTAAATGTTTGGTAGGAAAGCCCAAGATTTAAAGATAAAACAGCCTTTCACTGCCAGTATTTTGAGACTTTGTTTTCATGGTGGCGTTTCTTTTTTTCCTGTGCAAGAACTTGTCAATTCAAATTCATTCTAGCAAACACATCTCAGATCTATTTGCCAGTCTAGCCTTTCCCTCCTTCCAGGTTGCTGTGAATTCAAAGCTCTGCAGTAAATCCAGTAGAGTTGTGAAATATGCTAGTGCATGCCCTCCTGTTGAGTCCGATTTACTTACTTATAGCTTTGGTATATTAATGTCTGCATACAGGAATAAAGCATGTCAACAACAGCATGGGTGGAATGACAATTTGACCAGGTCTATGCCTTTTTGTTGCAGCTCAGCCCAATCATAACTGACACATTAGTTTACACACACACACACACACACACACACACACACACACACACAGCATCATTATAGTGCTAGAATAATTTTTTCCCCATAGAGGATTTGCACCTGCCAAAATAAAATGTGTGTGTGTAGGTGTGTGTTTACATATCTACACCTGATAGCAGACCCTTCAGAATAGCAATTAAGGTCGTCCCCCCCCCCCCATCCTAGCAACAGATAATACACTTAAAATTAAGGAAACATTTCACAGCTTTTCCTCTCAACATTCGTTTCAGATCAAATAGTTGGTGCTGTTGTTCTTCACTACTCTGAGAACAAAATTGCTCCTGAAGTCAGAGCTCACATCATATTTCATTCATTGTTGTTGTTGTTATTGACTGAAGTTCAGCTGGAGTTTGAACACCTAGAAACTCAGGCCTGACCATATTTCTCCCAAGGCTCCAGTTTACACAATTCCCTGTGTGGTACTGGACACCTCTGATGGAACAACAAAGTCAGCCCACCCCCCTGGGGATGCATGGATCAGTCTATTTCTGGTCCCTGGTGTCCATTCTGTCCTTTCCCCACATTAACCTGTTTTTAGTTTTAAAAAGATAAAAAATCATATATAAATAAACATAGTTTCCCACAAAATACTTCAGATGCATAGTTTACCTCAGTGTATGAACTTCTAGACATATTTTATCCTAGAAGAATGCCCCTGTGAGAAAATCTCCCTTACATTCTTTAAATCCCTTCACAGAACTCTACTTTTCCATGACGCCTTTGGAATAGACCCTTTCAACTCAGTACCCAACCCTAATACATCCAAGCCAAGGGATCTGCAACTGGAAATAATCACCCATTCTTCCCCAGGTTTATTTCAGCCTTAATTTCCACCCCTTCTTTTGTTATTTTTGTGGGATGACCAACAGTTTCACCAACCTCTCATTCTTTGCAAAGTGCTAAGTAAATAGATGGAACACCACAAATCATCATAATTAGTGCTTCTTTTGGTTAATAAAAGGGGGGTTGCTTAATCCACTTGTATATTGATAAAAGTGTTGCAGGTGCCAGCACAAAATGGCTGCCATTGGCAGCAAAGGGGGGGGAGCATGTGCTCTGTATCAGTGAGTACTGACCCCAAGAAGGTTTGATTATCATCTTTATTATGACATACCATCATTGTTCCTATGGGCCATTCTGTTCCAGAAGACTGATGGACTGCTGAGAGCAGACAAGCCATCCATGGAAGCAACAGCAAGACATTTTTTCTCAATGAAGAAAAAGAAAAGCCCTTGGCCATCTTGTCTTTATTAAAGGTAAGATTCTGCTCCTCCTTGCGGTCAGGCACCAAACATTGCCTACTTTTGCCATCATACAGTTGTACTTTGTTTGCACAACATAATTTGACAGCAATCGCATCTCTGCTCAGCAGGTGTAACTCAACGATGGGATCATGATATTGGAAAGGAAATATTTATTTATACATTTATATCCCATCCTTCCTCTAAGGAGCTCAAAGTGGTGTACATCATTTTCTACTACTCCCTGTGAGTGAGGTTAGGCAGAGAGTGAGTGACTGGCCCACAATCACCCATTGAGTTTCATGACTGCCATGGGGACTTGAACCCTAGTCTTCTGGGTATTAGGCCAATGCTCTAAGCACACTATGTCACACTGGCTGTTATCTCATGAATAAGAAGAACGTGATGAATATCTTTCACCTATCAGGGAAGCAAGGGGGCAAGGGGGTTCTGATTTGCTGATGAAACAAAGCAAATAAAACTTTGGAGGCACCCATTTCAAGAGAAAGGTAGGTTTCTTGACTGGGATTCTTTCTTTGCTGGCCGAAGATACTGGAAACTCATTGGTTTGTAAAAGGGAATCTAGTCTTTTACAGCTTTCACAGACTTGGGGGGGGGGGGAGCTTTGACAGATATGGTTTCCTAAGCACCAGTGAATGCTTTGAATATCTTTAATGCCCACAGTTAAAGGTACCATGGAAGCATGCCATAATTAATAGCAGTATCATATAAGCCATGCTTCGCCCAGCACCGCAGGAACCAGATTTCTCAATGCCCGAATAGGTCACTTCAGTGTTTCACCCACTGAATTAATGCTGAGCAATTATACCAAGCATTAAAAGATTCTCGCAGTGTTTGCAGCACATATTTAGAAAGCAGCTGTAACCTTTAGCCCAGTGGAGTACTTCTTTCTTTTCGGTATTGCACTCCAACAAAAAGATAAAGGGAAATGGAGAGAACATCTAAAGACATGAAGGTCAAGACTATAAAAATAATTGTATAAATTAAATGTTTCCCATGAGAGTTTGAATGTTTCCCATGAGTGACGTTTTCATGACATTTTGAAACAGTCCGAGGGTTGCTGCAAATGAGTGATACAATAGAAATATAATAAATGCCATTGTAGAAGCATGATAACTGATTAATACAAAATGTAAGAGGCAATTTTTATTCTTGAGAAATTAGAGTGGCATTTGCCCACCAATCCATAAAGGAAAAATCACCGATTCTGAGGTAAAGGCCACCTCAGATACCGTTTCAGCTGGATTTCTCCCTAAGTTCCACTAGCTGCCTTGCAAGAAGCATCCTGGTAGAGAGGGGAACCTGGGTGCAGACCACCTCAGCTGGACTTCTCCCCTACAGTGCCATCTACCTCAACTGTCTTATGGAGAGGATTCCAGGAAAGAGAGAGTGTGAGGGGCAAAAACCATCTCAGGAGCTGCTCCACCTGGACTTTATCATTTATATCAAAGGGCTATGTACCACTACTTGCCCTATGGAGAGGATTGCAGGAGAGAGGGAGGCAATAAACACTTCAGAGCCTGATCCAGCTCTGGACTTTCCAGCTGGACTTTCCCCTATGCACCACAGAGCCATTCTACCAGCCAGGGGTTGGCAGGGATCCTGATTGGCTTTTGACATGCTGGTGTTGCTTATTGTGTTTTTTTAAAACTATAATTTCATGCTACTTGCAAACCATCATGGAAGGATTTGCATCTTAAAAAGTAGGATATAAATAATTGCAATAAGTAAATACTTTCGATGATCAAACAACCTGCCAGAAGTTGTCTCATGTTGATTAGAGTTAGAGTAGTAGCTCAAGCTCCACAAATCTGGGAAATTAGAAGCTGAGACTGTTAGCTTAATATATATGCCCCATGATCAGTAATGACATTGTACAAGGGCACAAATTGTACTAACGTACAACTCTCTCTCTACTTCTCAATGCACCTACACTTTCCCTTTGTCTGTCGGGCCAATTTCCAGATGGGGAGAATTATGGATGAGATTCAGCTAACTGGTCTCACTAGCAGAAGCCTGTTCAAGGGCTTCCAGTAATGCAATGGGGCTTCTTCCCTCTTGCCCCACTAAATTGGCTCTGGGAGTGGGGGGTTTAGAGAACCCCCCAGAACAGCACACAGGGGAGGGGACAGGAGAGGGGAGAGCATTCAGCTGTTATAAACAAAACATTTATGTTGAACTCCTCCCTGGGTGTCTGGGAAAAGCAAATATGATCCATGTTGTCTTGGTACTGTGTTGTCTTATGAAACGTCTGTGCTCTACAGTATCGCTGGTGAATCCTGTGAGTTGATCTACACTTTCATTGGTAGCTGGCAGGATGAGTAAAAAGTGGGATGACCCTCTTTTAGCCAACCTGATTGTCATGAACTGGCAGGGCAATGGGGAGGAAGAAGATGATCCCAGCAAGACACATTTGGAGACATCGTCAAGTAGATTGTGTAAGCCGCATTCCAACTTATCAGCAACAGGTAACATTTTAAATAAATTGTAGAATTATAATCGTAGACACCCCCCACTTTCTGCTATTTAACTAAAGGGGTACTCTCATATCCTTTTAATGTGACCACAGAGTTCAGTTTTCATGCCACATATAGTTCCTATGATTCCTCCCAACAAAGTAAATGTTTCAGGATTGAAGTTTGTGTGTTTGCCATGGACATCCCCTGATAAAATTAAGATGAAAGGTGGGGGAGAAAATTAAAGGCAGCTATCTAAATCTGCTTCAATGGGGTCTAAACGCAAAGATAAAAATCCAATTGTCTGATTCCTTTTAATGAAAACTACAGCTTGTGAACTGAGAAGCCTTGAAATGGCTCCCCACAGAGGTAGTTATGAGCCAAGAATAACTAACTTACCACAGGAACTCATTTTCTCTCATTAGCTTTAAATTTGATTCAGCATTAACACAGAAGTAAACTGACCCCAAATTATTATCTCATTAATAGGAAGAAAACTTTGTTTTGAATCAGTTTGGGTATACTGTGGTCACATGTAAAACGAAACCATGGTTTGGCATTCCCTCAACAGGATCTGAGCTTCCTCCTGTTCCCCCAGCCCCTCACATATTCTGGGTGAGGGTCAACCTCAGAGGCGAGGGGCATGTGGACTGAATAATAGAAGCTCTTAACCAAAGCTGTGCACTGTTTCTTTCAATCTCTGTTTCTTTGGGAAATGAGTGCATTAACACTTTGAATACTGGAATGTAAGGAGAAACCTTCTGTTCATTCTGGGTAGGGCTCGCTCCAAAGTAGGGATGGGCTGAACAATTCTATCCCATATTTCACTCACACTAGTGTTCAACTTTTTCATTTATTAAATTTATTGGTTACTTTTTTGCCGCAGTGAGTCAAAGTGACTTAGAATATTTTGAGCATATGTGGTGGGGATGTAACTATGTACACAAGTTCCAGAAGAAGGCTGTAATGGATATTGTTATTATTGTTGGCAAACAGGTCATGTTGGGCACTAAGTTATGTCTCTTAACCATTTTATCTAATTTTTTACATATTTATGTTCTCCTTTATTATTCAGCCTGAGCCTTTGAAATCAGAAATGAAACCTCAATCCTATACCCACTTACCTGAGAGTAAGCCCCATTCCACACTAAAGACACCATTTCAAAAAGACATGTAATTTATTCCATACTCAAAAATGTTCAGTTTTGCATAAGGGGCGAACCAGTGAATGTGTCTGCAATAATTCTATATGGCAAATAACTCCTAGCTTTACCTCTGGAAATTCTCCCATAAGGAAGGCTGAATGATTCCTTTTAACCGGCTTCTTATTCTTCACATCTTATCTGAGAGCTAATCAAGAAAACAGATTCACAGCCAAGGGGCCCCTAATAAAGGGGACTCTCCCTATCTTTGTGTTATTTATAACACATTTTTTGTGTGAAAACAAGACAGGCTTTCATTTAAAATAAAGAAGAATCTCTTTGACTAAGTGCCAATTCATCAATGCATTAGAAACAGAACATTAATCTGCTCCTCCCGTCTCTGCCATAATTGTAACATTTTCCTTTTAATGAGGTGGAGCAGGCGAATGGGAAGGTAATTGTGCCAATACTGATGGAAGGTTTCTTTTATAATTTTCAGACTAATGATGACATGCAAGTCGTATTGTTTCTTTGCAGCAAGGGGCCTTTCTCCACAAAGAGATGGATTAGCAGCACAGGAGAGGCACAGAGCCTACCCAGAAAATGGCACTCCCCTTTCGGACCGGCACACTTCTTCCTTGCACTCATGGCCAGATAATGAGGACTCATCTATTAGCAATATGAATGGGCTGGGTTTGCAGGCCAGATGAATGGAAAGGCAATGGGTTGGAGAAAGACGCAGAGGGAAAACTAGATTGATGCAAGCTGGCCAGCCTCAGTCTGCCATCCATATGCCACCCAATGGAATGGCTTTGAAGCTAATGGACAAACCTGTCTTGTCCCTCTTCTACAGAAGGCCTTGGAGATGGAAAAGGAGGTTTGCTGCAGCTGATTAAAGATGACGTTCTGTTGGCCATTACAGTATACTGACAATTTCAGAGGCATTGTACAGCTATACTGAAGAATCTTTCCCATCTGCTGCTGTTCCTGGGCAAGGGCAAAATAGAAATGGGATAGCAGCTCAGGGCTGTAGCTTTTGGGACTTTTTCTGCTGGGGTTCAGATATTGCAATTTAAAATGCATGTGTATCATATTGAGTATGAAGGGGTGTGTGTTGGTGCTGCTGCTGCTGCTGCTTTCCCTTTGAAACAAAGCCAAGGAGGGAGTTTGATCTGATCAAGGTTAATATTTGCATTTAAGGGGACAAGCTGTGGGAAATGCAGGGATAGTGGCCCCCAGAATTGCCAGCTCTGCATAGCCTCTTTGATGGGTGCCCCACTTTCCACAGTGGCTGTCCATGGAGGACTAGGTGATGATGTTGTGTTTACATGGCCTTTCTAGCCTCCCAAAGGAATGCAGAGTAAAACAGTAAACCTGAAATTCATACACAGACACTTATGTTCAGGAGTTTCTCACCACTAAGCATGGATGGGCAGGAGGTAGTTTAGGATCTACTGATAGGTCCTGGGATGATTCTTAGTAGATCAGCAAGGATCTTGGACTACTGATACTTTAACAATAACAACAAGTTGGGCTTTTGAGTATTTCCTCTTGAATGCCCAAGAGAACACATCAAGGCTTTTTCAAGCATTCAGCAGGAATGCTCAAAAGGCTTGGCTGAAGTGTGGCTTTCCCCCTTCCCTGCTACCCCCCTTCTCATGCTCCCCCTCCCAAAAGACCTTACTTTGGGAAAGGAGGCAGAAAAGGGCTCCATCTCATGTCTGCATAGGTGAGCTACCTGTTCTTCCACCTTTCTCCTTCTCCAAAATAGATTTTTGGAAACTTGGCAGTATTAGGGTGGACTAATCTGTCCATTTTGGTTCCTCTCAATTTCTCATGTTTTCAGTCTTATGTTCAGTTATCTGCATTTCTACAGCATTTGGTGAGTTTTCGTTTGAAAATTTTCCTCTTGAAAATTCATGGCACTTTAATGAAGATTTCTACTTAAATAAATGTTATTCTGTGCAATTTCCCATTTTCCCAAAGAAATTTTCCACAATATTATACATTTTTGTGTGTTATTTTCACTAACACATTCATTTTTACGCACACTTTGCCCTACTATATGCAGTTTTGCTCACATGACTGAGTTTGAACTCGTGCTGCTTTGAAAAGTGTGGATTACAGAGGAACTGAATTTCCCCCTGTCTCAACTCAGAAGTAAACCCCACTGAGTTCAAAAACACTTACTCCCAGGTCAGTTTTCATGGGATTGCAGCTTTGGTATATTAGATAATTTCTGATGACACCAGTGTTATTCAAGAAACACAGGGGTCTACGTTACTCAATGGGCAAGGAAGGGATTGTTTCAGACAGCAAGGAGTGTGTAATAATTTAGAGTAGAAGGAGCTAATCTGGACATTTGTGGGTCCCTTCCAACTCTACAATTTGAACATTCTATGAATTCAGAGGCAAAGAAAAATGGCAGTTAACTAAAAGACCAAGCTTAGTATTCAGTCATTGGGGGGAAAACATTGTAATTGTACTAATATCAAACAATGCAAATATTGTGGGTCCCTTGCAAGGAAGCATGATGCAAACAGTGTTTCACATAGAACGTGGTAACCAGTCCTTTTCACCCATAAAACATAATGCCAATAAAGCTGCTAAAATCATAACACTGGAATATGCTCTGCCATTATTTTACCAAAAGTGTTATGAGAAATAATGTTGGACAATAAAGCAGCTAAATAGGAATCCCTTAAGCTTTTTAATGGCCCTTTTCAACAGCAGTTTGAGTAGGAGGGCTAAGGATTGCCGTGGGTGATTAATATCTTAAAATGTAGTCGCATAAGGGAGAGCAAAGCACACATCTCAATATGTGGAACTAAAAGGGCTGTGAAATAAATTGCAAACAGCAATGCATTGGGGAATGAGAAGCAAAGACCACGTTGAAATGGATCAATAGAACATGCAGTCATTTGCAAAAATTAGCAGCAGATGGTAGTTGAAAATGTTTTCTAAGAATAAAAGGGAGAGAATGGATCCACAGGCAGAAGCAAACTAAACCCTGCACTTCAGAAGATGGGCAGTGGCGGCAGGGAGTGGGGATATAAATTGTTATGCTGACTCACAGTAAGGCAGAATTCAGACTTGAGGTTTATTGAATTAGAAATTGGGAGAGAAGGGATAGCCTTATGACCAAGAAAACTAATGTTCCTTTTTAACACTGCAGTCCCTCTTGTATATGAAACTGTGGCTTTTTAATCAATGTATCATCATGTCATGCTAAATTTTAAATGGTGGGAGAGAACAGTATGCTGGGACCCCACTCCAAATTTCTGATCTGTCTATCTCAAGACAGACAATGGCAACACTGCCCAACAGATAAGGTGAGCAGGAATGGGGAATGTTACACAAGAGAAGGCAGGCAATGCTAGATTTACACTTGCTCTTTCATTAGGAAGACACCTGAGATTTGTCAGTCAAACTATGATTATTCAGGGCCAGGAGGCAGAAGGAGCTGACTTTCAATTCAGGCTTCTTTCAAGTCACCTATGTGATAACCATAACCAAAGAAATTCAACACAGAGTCATCAAAGAAAGAACCAGGGGGGGAAAGTACAGACCCCTCAGTACAGAACACAGCTGGAAAAATCTACACTGGGTTTGGAGAACCGTGTATTGATCAAATATTGAAGCAAAATAAATACACAGGGCAGATATGCCAAACCACTGGATTCCACATGCAACTTTGCAGATTCGTTTGTAAAGCAAACCCTCAAATCAGCCCTACCAGGATCTATTTGCCTAGGGTCAAGTAACCACTATTTGACCATGAGAGTGAAATGCCTTTACTCCCCTTGCCACCAATAACATCAAAGCAAAGAACTGAATTAACATAGATTTTCTGCCTAGAATGGTACATTTTCATGACAGTTATACAAGGCTGTTTAAAATGTTCAGCAAGGACTAAAATGTAATTTAAGCATTATCATTCAAAGATCCATGTAGATAGGAGACCAGAGTATTTACATATAAGTGGATAGGCAAATAGTACTCAGAGAAAAGACTCCGTCTTTGGATGCCACGCTCCTTGATTTGTTTTACCTTTAGCTTTTTAAAAAATAAAAAATGCTGCACCACCTTCCTATGAGGATTGGCCCACAAATAAATAAGTCCCCAGAGGAAGAGAACAATCCTGTTCCAACGAAATTCACAGGGAGGCACCACATATGACACCAGCCCTTGCTGGAGGAGGCTGCAAGTTCAGGAGAACCGACACACCTAGAGTGGTGAGAAACTCCAGCTCCAGATAAAGATGTGCAACCTCTCTAGATTCACAGGATAACTTCAGAAGCAGGGAGCCCTTTCTAAATACATGTAAACTCCCTGCATGATTGGTAGCCTTGTCTTCCAGTGTTCTAAATCATATAGAGGAGTATAGATACAAAATTGGGCTTCCTGCTTCAGAGGTTATCCCACAAGATAGGAAGAGCTGGGTGGAACCACATGACCTCAGGGGCCAGGCTATAAAAGTGCCCCTGCCCAGTCCCTATGTTGTTTCTTTGCATGAGAAATGCATGGAGGGGTTGAATGTTCGACACTTCTCTGCTGTCCACTGCAAAGGGAAGGAAACTTCTTTCATAGTGAGCTGATGATCCCTGGTTTTATTTATTTTTCTGTGGTTTTTTAATCATACATATGTCGCTGTAAACTGCTTTTATATTTTTCATGAGCTTGCAGACTGCAACGATCTTTTTGAAATAAAAAATAAGGGAAAGGTAAAAATGTGGGAAGCAGAGATGAAAGTAAGCTGCCAACTTAGAAGCCTGGGCACCTGGTTGGACCTTCACCTTTGTCAGTGCTGGAAGGTGGATGGCAGTGGTTGTGAAGAAGTTTGCTCCCTGTGTTTTCTGCCTGGATTTCTCTCCCAATGTACCTTTAAAATCATTTCTTAGATGATGCTCACCACTTTTGCTTTGATTGCTGCACTCTTGCTCAGGAGCAGAATGGATGCTGACTTTTGGGAGGCCCAGCAAAGGCTGCCCCTGAAGCCCTTCCCAGTGCCCATCACCACTTGGACCTATCAGCAGCAGCAGTAGCAGCACTGAGGCAGCTCCTAGCCTTTTCCTCCATTACCAGCAACCTTACCTAGCAGTTATGGGAGAAAATTCCCTTTGCGGGAGGGTTCAATGCAGAGGCTTAAAGCAGAATCCCAATTCGACTTTCATTCAGTAATGCATTACAATGCAGAGTCCAAAAAAATCTGTGAGAGCATATCCATTAACACACACCCTCTATAAGATAAATATGCATACGCCATCTTCGCCTTTCTCCAACCATCTTCTGCTACCCTATTGCTCCACCATCTCTCATCCAGCCACAGCCCTTGAAAACACTTGCTCAGCTCAATTTTTTTTGCTCTACATGCAGAGCCTTCCTTGCCTCTGATCTGGAACTGTTTTGTTTCTCTAGCCCTCAGTTAGGTTCCCTCATAACTGGTTCTTACCAGTTTTATGGCCAGGTCATCGCCTTGGCCTTACTCATAATGGATTTTGCAAAATTTCTATCTCACACTAGATAGGTGCTGCAGTGGGCTGGGTGTCAAGTAGTCACTTAGCTCTGTTCACAGGCAGTGACCATCACATTTTGTCTCCCGTGGCACTGTTAATGCAATGTCTGGAGAGTCGCAGCTTCCTCTTCCCTGTTCTCTGTTCTGGGCAAGTTGCTCTCCTGCCTCCAACAATCTTTTTTTGTGTGTGTGTGTCTTGGTCATTAAAATACTGCAGCATCCTTACATTTCATCAAGTATTAAATCAAAGGCTGGATGGCGCGTGTGCCTATGGAGCAATATGATTTAAGTAACACTTCACCTCACTACAAATCATTTACTGAATATAGAAACTGGCAGAAAGCAAGGAGCAGATCATGGTTATATAAGATTACAATTGCTATTATAAAGCAAAAGTAGTGGCTTTTTTCTCTCTTTCTCATGTGTGATACAAACAACAAAATAAACCATATAACCATCTGGGTCATTATTGATTTCAGGAAGCAAAAGATAGCCCACAAGCACAAGAATACATGAAACTTCTAAAACCTCATTGAAGCAACAATTTAAAGGATTTCAAAGTCTGTTTTTTATAAGCCTTTGGGGACTCAAATGTAGTATATTGATTAAACTTCAGGAACAGTTAAAGGCTGCTTCAGCATGTCTAATTAATACAGTGATGCCCTGATGCCCCTACCTGTTGTTTTACCAAGGTTTATTCTGTCAAATCAATTAATATTCATAGCCCCAAAGAAGGCATCCCCTGTTTATCATCTGATAAATCAATCGATGTATTGATCCATTTGAAATAATTACCGTAACTGTCTTGTCCTCTGGGGACTGCCTCCTGCATTCCCAAAGTGTCTAAAGGAGTTGCACATTAAAATGGAAAACATTGATGCAACTCAGGGGAAATCACACACAATACTTGTTGAGTCAACAATGGAAACAAATGAGCTTCTAATAACTGCAAGCTTTCAACATAGTCAGCCTCTTAAATGATATTCAACAGATTGTCGAAATAATGTCTCTCTTGCAAGAACTGATCTATCCTGATAACGATTGCTGTCATGAGATCTCTTCTCTTTGGTGTTTATGGATCTTTTGAAAATTCATCTCCTCCTAGCATGGCACAGTCAAATCTGAGCAGATGTGCAGTGGAGTTAAGGGGAATGGAACCTATGGCACCTGTTGCAGAAGGCTTAGAGCACAGAGGCAGAACCTGTGACCCTCCAGATGTTGCTGGCTTTAGGGATGGAGGATACCTTTGTTTCCTTCACCTTTCTAGGCAAACTGAATTAATTTGCGCACAAACATCCTGGCAAATACATGGCTCATAGCATCATTATCCTTCAGATTTTCCACTGCTCCAAATTTTCTAGTACACACCATTCTTGGCTATTGGGGAGTGGGGGGAAACATACCTAAAAGCAATTGCAAATGTGTATTTGAGGATAAAATAAATTTAGAAATGCACATGGATAAAATATGTATTTAAATACGTATTTAGGGATAAAATATGTACGCCTAGGTTTGTATATGTCAACCTGAACCTTAACAACAGGGTCCCTCAAAACAATCGGAGAGTCGTAAAAGGGCCACCCTACCCAAGTATCTAAAAGCCAGAAAGAGGAACTGGAGGAGGAGGAGGAGGAAGAGGAGGAGTTGGAGGAGGAAAAGGAGAGGCGGAGGACCTCCCATAGATACATTTATGTATTCTTCCATGCACTTCCATCCCACACTGTACTTACATGAATTTTCATGGTGGTTTAAAAGATAACAAGGAAGGAAAAACACACACCCAGTTTGTGTTTGATTTGTATTTTAACAGCCTCGTCCAAAAAGGTATTGAACCTCCATAATGCAGAGTCCCCTTTCAAGAGCAACACCAAGTTGGTAAATATTGAATGGAACAAATAGATCATGTCCCACAGCATTATCTGTTTGAATGAAGTAGTTCCCCAGTTATGTTGTAGTCATTGTTCTACATTAAAGTGATTATGCAAAACACTACGGATAACAATATAAATAGCTTCTCCTTCTTTCTCTTGCCTGATCTCTCCCCTATAAGGGAAATGCAGTTTGGAGACTGCCAAAGCAAGAGAGTAATATCTCCAAAGATGAGGATCTACCTCTCTGCTTGCCACACCAGTCCCCAATCTGACCTGCTGTGGGCATCCCTGTTACAAATGGTACTGGGCAGCTTCTGTTGGTGAGAAGGAAACTGACAGATTGGAGGGAAGCAATAGATGCACAAAATTATTATAAGGAATGATTGGGATGGGATGAAAAGAACAATCTGTGTCTTGCTCAGCAAAGAGATGCATGATAAGATTGTGAATATTTAAAACTTCTAAGATGTCCCGCGAAGAAGCAGAATTATTTATTGCTGCATGGCAAGTAAAAACTAATAGGAAGGCTTCCAATTAAGAACAGGATAAAAACCACAGGGAACTTCCTAACAGCAATATTATGGAGTAGCATGGCGAGCTGCCATCTTACCATGTAGTGGAACAATCACACAAGTTTACTGCTCATCATGGGCCTGATGTTAATATTAGCAAAAGTTAGAATTTATTTAATGTTTTCCCAAGAGCTAAAGGCACTTCATATACATAACAACACTGATAATTACAACAGGACTAAAATTGAGTGAATCACTTCTTAGAAAAATGTAGCAAAACACAAATATATGCCCTGTGGTATGTCTCATTTAATTTGATTGATATAAGTCCTGCTAAGGTCTGTTACCCACTGCAGTGTTGCCATGTAGTTTGCACACAGATTATGAAAACCATATGGAAATGCTATCACTCTCTGATTTCACTCTGTTGTTTACCTGTATGTAGCACAGTGGTCATTTAAGCCTTCAGTATTCAGGGTGGGTGGAGGGGATTCAATTCAGTACACATTTAAAAGCAAGCCTACATAAACTGCACTTTCTGAAACAATATGTGAACTGAAACACAAGGCATCCTTTGAAATTTGCACCCCTCTTCATTTTGCAGTGCAGTTCACCAGGCAAATAATGTGTGCAAAATATACACATTAGGATAAATTGTGCGTCAAATGCATATAATAATGAAAATAAAATACAAAAAATGAATTGTATTAGTGAAACCGAAACAGAGAGAATCCGAAATTGTTCCCTGCCCACCTAGATCCCAATGTGACATGCCACACAAAGGACTTCCATAAAGGTTTTTTGATGGCAGGCTAAATCGGACACGTGACGGAGCACCCTGGTTATAGCTTAGCCATGTACATTGGTACCTCTGGATGTGAACGGGATCCATTCCGGAGCCCTGTTCACATCCTGAAGTGAACGCAACCTGCGTCCCTGCATCTGCATGTGCGCGGGTCACGATTCGCTGCTTCTGCACATGTGTGTGACGTCATTTTGAGCGTCTGCACATGCGCGAGTGGCGAAACCTGGAAGTAACTGCTGGGTCGCCACGGAGCATAACCCGAAAATATTCATCCCGAAGGATATTTAACCCGAGGTATGACTGTACACATTCAATCTCATCTGATCAACACGAGAGTCACCACAGATGGATACTAAGCCCAGGGTGTGCCTGCGTTTCCTGCCCCACAATGAAAATTTAAATCCAGAATTCTGAAAATGTCTTGTGGTGTGCAAAACCCCTCCCAGCTATTCCAAACATCTGAAAGAAATCAACTCAATGGCCTTCCCACTACTCTGATCCTGAAATATATAAGCATGACATGAATGGTCATAGCTTGATTAAGGCTAATTTGGAGTTTCGAGAGGGGATATTCCCCATCTGGTACATAAACATGGAACGTCAGCGAGTGCGGGAGGGATGGTTTACAATATCCTCCTCCCCCAGCGCTGATAATTTTGCAGAAGCCAATAGCCATTACTGCGGTGCCCTGGAAAGCTACTAAGCACCCCTCCTTCTCCTCCTCACAGTTCCCTGCATGCCCACCAATGCCTGTAATTACCTTTTTGCTTCTATCCCTCATTTACAATCACTGCAATTATATTTTCGTAAAACACGACAATCTACTTATTTATTTATTTGTAGAGAGGGAGGGAGGGGGATAGAAGAGCCAACACAGCATCAAGAGTAAACAGCTTCTCTCCAGACAGCGGGGTGTCAAAGCCTTGCAGCGCCACAAAAGAAAAAAGGGATGCCTAGCTGCTAGTAAACAGGAGGGGTGGCCCAACACAACAAAACACAAAAGCCGCCTTAATTACTATTCCTGCTCGGCCTGCTAATTGGCTGAGGTAAACCAGCCTCCCTGCACAGCCTCTATGATCCGTCTAATCATTGTTGTGGATTCATAACAAGCTGGGCAGCCATCACCGCAGCCAGGGGAGGGGGGGGTCCTTCCTTGCCCCACTTTTCTCTCTAATCTTTAATCGTCGCAGCTGCAAAGGTCAAGCATATTCTTCATTAACTCCAGCCTGCACAGCTCAAGGCATCTTACAGTCATTTGGCATTTGGGAGGGGGGCAGAGAGGAGAGCTAATAAAATGGGAATATAGTTGAGTCATGATTACCATCAAGGGGATGTTGCAACCGTTGGAGGGGGGCAGGGTGGTATCTTATCTCTGCCTCCTTTTCGGCCATATTGCTTGTTGCAGACAAGACAGACTTGGTCTTGCAACATGGGTAGAGCTCAAAACTGGTTCCTTGTCTTTTAAAAATCATGTGGTTAGGAAAGCACTATACAATGTTTGGATTCGATATAAGGATTTGTTGGAAAGCAAAACTCCTAGGTGGTTATCACCAATGGAGGCTATAGAAGTGAAGAAACTTAATATGGAACCTAATTGGCCAAAATATTCTGAAATCTTAGAACAAGAAAGTGGCAAATTTAGATTAAAGAGACTTGAAGAAATAAAGTCCAAGGTAAGAGACTGGCTCCATTATTATCAAATAATGGAGACCTTTAAACAAGACAGGAAAATTGGCTTCCAGGTGGAGAAATCCAAATTAGAAACAGAACTGTTAGAACCCAATACTAAGAATCTATCAAGAATGTATAATTTGTTGCTGAAGTGGAATACAATAGATGAGACAGTCAAATCAGCTATGATTAAATGGGCACAGGACATCGGTCATGATATTATGTTTGCGGACTGGGAACAGTTATGGACCACCGGTATTAAATTTACGGCATGTAATGCCTTAAGAGAAAACATTATGAAAATGATTTATAGGTGGTACATGACCCCAGTCAAGCTTGCAAAGATCTACCATTTGCCCAATAACAAATGTTGGAAATGTAAGGAAGCTGAAGGTACTTTTTTTCACCTTTGGTGGACCTGCCCAAAGATTAAAGCCTTCTGGGAAATGATTTATAATGAAATTAAGAAGGTACTTAAATGTACATTTCATAAGAAACCAGAGGCATTTCTCTTGGGCATGGTTGGCCAGTTGGTGTCAAGAAAGGACAAGACTTTTTTTATGTATGCTACCACAGCAGCAAGGATACTTCTAGCAAAGTATTGGAAGACGCAAGAATTACCCACACTGGAAGAATGGCAGACGAAAGTGATCGATTTTATGGGACTGGCAGAAATGACCGACAGAATCCGTGACCAAGAGAAAGAGACGGTGGAGGAAGATTGGAAGAAGTTTAAAGTTTATCTCAAGAACTGTTGTAAAATTGATGAGTGCTAAAATGTTAAGGGGAAAGAAGATGCAGAATTGCAGCTGAAATTGTTTGATAAATTAAGATGAAATTGAGGAAAAATAAGTTATAAATATAAACTGGACTAAGGGGTTGCTGAAAAAACTGTAAAATAAGGATGCAGAGAGGGGGAGGTATGGGGAAGTCCATGAAAGAAGGTTTATGAAAAGGAGGATATGGAAATATACATGTTTGTATGTGTTTGTTTGTTTTGTTTGTTTTAAAATGACAAATCAATAAAAATTATTATTAAAAAAAAAACCTGGTTCCTTGTCAGCCAGTTTCCTTTAAGCCCGTAATCCTGTACCTGCTCACTTGTGAGTAATCCCCATTGAACTGAATATAACTTCATTTTGACAAGACGTATAGGATTTCATGGTACATAAATGTAAATGGGTGTGATTTACACAGGAAGCTATTTTATCCTGATTCATTACCCTGATGCTAAGGATCCCATTGGTCCATCTAGCACAGGACTGAAATCTATGGATTCCCAGAGGAGTTTTACAACAAGCACCATAACCCTTTCTCCATAAGCTCTATTATAGGTGGAAATATGGGAAGGATGTTGCTTTCTCACATTCTACCATCCCACTTCTCACTCAGATATTATAACTGCATCCCTGCTCCCCGAGACAAGGGGCAAGATTATGCCTCTTCCTATTCCATGCTCAAAAGCCAACCAGGCTGGCAGATGAAACTTACTTTGACATTCCACAGTACCTGAAGGCAGCAAGCTAACATTGGGAGTGCAGGGCTGCATGGCATGCACAGTTCTGTTCACTCACTATCAGCTGCCTGATGCAGCTGCCTCAGTCTGCCTATTGGTAGGACCGGCCTTGAACTCAGCACACTCCCTAACCTGCCTTTTTCTTCCCACTTCCTGAAGATGAACTTTTATCAATATAGCACTGCATTAGCCATGCTATAAATTGATGTATAGTGGTACCTCGGGTTACAGACGCTTCAGGTTACAGACTCCGCTAACCCAGAAATAGAACCTTGGGTTAAGAACTTTGCTTCAGGATGAAAACAGAAATTGTGCGGTGGCAGTGCAGCAGCACCGGGAGGCCCCATTAGCTAAAGTGGTACTTCAGGTTAAGAACAGTTTCAGGTTAAGAACGGACCTCCAGAATGAATTAAGTTCTTAACCCAAGGTACCACTATACTGTAAAAGGTAGGGTGTTTTTTGTTCTTATACAGCATTCATGACCAAACAAGAATAATCTGTTGGATGAAACAGGTCCTTGCAGTTGGATCTACTGCAGCAGGAATGCAACAACAGGTAGCTGCACCGACAACTAGACCCAGCACAGCTGCCCCATCCCAAATATTTGATGAATCCCAGAACTCAGCAGCAAGGCCCCCTCCATTTCCAGATCCCTTAATAAGTGATCTGGGCCATGTTGGAGAAGCTAGGCACAATATCTGTGGTGGACTTGGGTGTTTTTTTTAACCCCCTTCAAACAAAAACATTCATAATCTCTTAATGTAACTCATTCAACTCCCAACAGTTCCAGCCAGCTTGGTCAATGATCTGAGATGATGGAAGTTGTAGTTAAGCAACATCTGGAGGACCACAAGGTCCCTACTCCTGATCTAGAACTAGAATGCATTTTTTTTATGCTTGGATATTTGTTTGAGTTCTCACTTCATCATTGGGCCTGTGTGCTGACAACTTGCACATTTGTGGGTCAAAATAAAGTATCAGAGGACTCCAGTGACTCAGCTATACAGCTGCAAATAAAACGTTTTAAGTATGTTTTACGTGCAATATACAATGCGACACTAGATGGTGATGGTGAACCTTATGGGAAATTCAACATATTTTTAAAAATGCTTTTGAAAAGGCATTTTCAGAACTTTTTTTATATGCGTGTAGATTCCACTTAGCTTTGATAAGCATACTAGAATTTGTGAAGTAATATACTGGACAGAATATACTAGTCATACTGGACAGAACCACCTAAGCCACTATTATTGACATCTGGATCCAGAAGATCACAGGCACTGGCCATTCCCAGTTCAGTTACTGTGGTTTTGGAATATATAGACAACAAATGGACACACCTTCACAGAATGGACTCTTCTTTAGATAGTTCCATTATCCTTCAGTTACAAATGCTGATATATAGTCACCAGTACTTACTCTTGTTGGGTACATATCAAACCGCTATCTAGGTCTCCTGACAGCAGCTCAGCAGCCAGGGATACCCATTGCATCTATTCTGATGAACTCATATGTAATGAGCAAAATCTCACCACAATATAGGTCAGATTTTATAACTATGCAAATTATGGCTCTTGAAGTGCTTTCGTAAGTATTTATGAGTAACCAAGAGCTAGTAGATCATTGTGAGATGCCAGCAGAGGTTGTACATTTGATTTTCATTTTCATTTTTAGAGGTCTCCTCTTTTTTATATTCCGGCTTTTCATCTTTGGGTGGGCTTAGATTCTTTTTTCTTTCTGTCTGCAGGTTAAATGCCAGACTTCATCGAGTTGCTGCAAAAGTGAACTGTGGACTCAATCAGAAGAGCTGTCTAAGAAGATACAGAAGAAGATTCAAAGCCAGTTTGATGATAAAATCTTGATCTTCCCAGCATGTTCTTTTGTGGCAACTTCTGCCCACATTGTTAATGTGCATTACATGATTGTTTGACATCTAGTAAATATCCACCCCCTCCACAACACACACTAAGGGGCAGCTCCAGACATTTCACTGCCTGTGAAAGAATCACTGAAAAGAACCATGAGGCCGTCTATTCCAACATCCAGTCACCCACTGGTCCCCAGTTGTTAACTTACACACACCACAGGGCTCCACATGCAGATAACAGATGTGTCACATTACAGCTGCAGCCCTATTGGTTAAGATACTGACCATCCTAGCTGGCCGCCTATTTTCTTAAGCGGATTTCAAATTAATGGCTCGATGTAGTTAGCTGATGTGTTTTCAGTGGGAGCTAATGGCTAGGGAATAGTTGGGGATCATTCTAGAAGGTAAAAGAAGCTATGATGAGGTAGATCTTGTGTGTGTGCATGTGCACGCGTGCATGTATGTGTATAAAGAGAAAGGTGAAGTGTTGGTTGTTGTTTTTTTAAAAAAGACAGAGTAAGCTGAATGTGGAAAGGATCTTGGGGCTCCTTTCTCTCGAAGTCTGCTGTGGAACAGCAGATTGATTGTCTGCTAGGAGTATGTATTCAGTTCACTTCCACTAGGGATTGACATATCTGCCAATTTCAGTTTCCCTCAGTTTCTCATTTTTCCAGTCTTAAGTTTAGTTCTCCACATTTCCACACCAGTTTGTGATTTCTTTATTTCTTTAAAGAGTGTTTTAGTGTGAATTCCTCCTAATATGCACATTCTGTATGCAGTTTTCCCTGTAAATATACACATTTTTACAGAGCCATCTTCCCCGATCCATCTCTTTTTATATTATTTTCACAATATTTCTATTTTCTGCACAATTTAGCTTAGCGTGTGCATTTTTGTGCATGTTCTGCTTGCTGGGGAGCTACAAAACCTGGAGAAGGGTGAATTTCACAGGATGGCTGTGTTTCGAATGGCACGTTGCAGGCATGGGGAACCTCATGCACAGGTCCCAAGTTGACCCACAAGCTGTTTAACCGAAACCATGCTCAGCATGTCTGACCTTTGTGACTTTTAGTGTGGGGGCAGGAAGAGATGTGGCTGGATCAGCTGCATGAATTAGTTCCCCCTTGGGGAATCCAATTGCACAGCTGATCCCTGCAGCAAGCAGGGTTGAATCACCACCTGTTACCTGATGGGTGGGGAGTTAAACTCCTGAGGCACTTGATCTTGCAGCCAGTCCCTGCAGAAATCAACTTTGCTGAGCATCGGGGCTGGCAAAGCCCCTTGCTCTACAATTCCAAAGTGCCTTACAACCAGCTGACTGTTGAGAAATGCTGCACAAGGGACTTTGGCAGGTGGGCTGGACAACCCCCTGTCAATCACCTGACGTCCCAAAATGTCTGGTGACTGAGAGGTGGTTGTCCCACACACCTGTCAAAGTTGGCCCATGGAGGTAGGGTCAGATGGCAATCAGGTCTGCTGGATCAGAAAGGTTCCCCACTCCGGGCAGAATGTATCAGAAAAGGAGGTTCCCCTTTAAACGCAAACCAAATCAAATTCCTTCTCTATCTAGGGTTGACACATTTTGAAGAGCAAAACTTCTACTTTAATTATGGGGCACAGGTGGCGCTGTGGGTTAAACCACAGAGCCTAGGGCTTGCTGATCAGAAGGTCGGCAGTTCAAATCCCTGCGATGGGGTGAGCTCCCTTTGCTTGGTCCCTGCTGCTGCCAACCTAGCAGTTCGAAAGCACCCCAAAAAGTGCAAGTAGATAAATAGGTACCGCTCTGGTGGGAAGGTAAACGTGATTTCCATGCACTGCTCTGGTTTGTCAGAAGTGGCTTAGTCATGCTGGCCACATGACCCAGAAGCTGTACGCCGGCGCCCTCAGCCAATAAAGCGAGATGAGCATCGCAACCCTAGAGTTGTTCACGACTGGACCTAACGGTCAGGGGTCCCTTTACCTTTTTTACTTTTAACTATGGATGATGACTCCTCATGAAATAGAGGATGTGTCCTGGAAAAAGAGGACATGTGGCAAGACTACAAAATGCCAGAAGCCTCCAGTGTACTCATCTCCGAATGAAGCTGAACTTCCAGTCCTGTCCCTGGAACTCCTCACAGCTTGGTGAAATGGGGAGCATGCAGCCCTATGCACACTTGATAGGCTTCACTGAGCTTATGTAGAATCAAGCTGTAAAGTTTCAATTTTATGTGCACATACTTTAGAGCATACGTGTAGGGCTTGCTTCGGAGTCAACATCCCTAGGGCTGACAGGAGGAGTTGTTTGACAGTGGAGCAAACTCCCTTGGGAGATTTTAGTCTCTCCTTCCTTGGAGTTTTTAAACAGAGGTTGGATGGCCATCTGTCATGTATGCTTTAGCTGAGATTCCTGCATTGCAGGGGGCTATACAAGATGACCCTTGGGGTCCCTTCAAACTCCACAATACAGTGGTAGCTCGGGTTACAGATGCTTCAGGTTACAGACTCCACTAACCCCAAAATAGTACCTCAGGTTAAGAACTTTGCTTCAGGATGAGAAAAGAAATTGTGCGGTGGCGGGGCAGCAACAGTGGGAGGCCCCATTAGCTAAAGTGGTACCTCAGATTAAGAACAGTTTCAAGTTAAGAACGGACCTCCGGAACGAATTAAGTTCTTAACCCAAGGTACCACTTCACTATGATTCTATGCTCCATTCAGCATCCACAGAGCAATGGCTGCTGTGAGATCAAGGTATGTTGCACATTCAATGGAGAGGGGGGGGGAATCTTTTTTCAAAAGGTACTGAGACAGATTTTTTCACTTCTTCACCTAATCCTTACTTTCATTCCCTTCCTTCCTTGCCAGAGTCTGCAGATGTCTTTAAACTTTAGCATCAGAAGTAACCACTTTCAAGCAAGAATAAAACAAACAAGGTCATTGGAAAAGATGAAGAATAATGAGGTTCTTTTGCTAGGAATCCTTGTTCTTCATTTTGGCTCTCCACCCCCCCCCTTCCCCTCCTCGCCTTCCTCTTTCATCTCACTCCGGAAAAAGAAAAAAATAAATCTTTACTAATCCCTTTGGAGCCCTCACTCCTTCTCTGCCTGTGATGTGAGAGGATGCCAAAACTAAAAAAGAACTCCGTCAAATCGCAGGAGGAGAACAGCTCCTCCCCCTCCCACCTCAGGCCTTCTTCCGGTGTTTGAGTTGGGGGGCTGCGTGGGCACACCGTGTCCCTTGCTGCCTCATGGCGGGACCACAGCCGTGTAAGTAGGTCACATTTACACACAGCTCGGACTCTGCAGAGATTTCTCTTTCCGCTTTAATTTCTTTTCCTTTCAGTCTCAGGGATTTGGGAATTGATGAAAGTCTCAGAGCAGGATTTTAAATAGTTGATTAAACAGCAATCAGCAGAGAGCTCGCTGCGAAGCAACCCTCGGAGAATCGGGGGTGGCTTTTTGCAGCCTTTCTTTTGCCTTCCTTCTTAGCTCAGAGGGACACTTCACAGGTTACTCAGTGGCAAATGCGGTTTTGCTTCTGGGTGTACACATGGCAGAGAACCCAAACGTCTCTGCACATGTAACGCATGCTGGGATGGAGGAGAAATTCAATTTTGTTCGCATCTTAATAAGAAGCTACCTAATTTGCACTTTCTGAAACAATGTGCAATCTGAAACACAGCTCTCCTTTGAAATTAGCACTTCTCTGAATTTTGCAGTTTTCTACCCCAAAATCACATTTTAGAGGGAAATATGCACAAAAATAAAAGCTATTAGAAAAAATAACATGCAAAAATGCATTATAGTGGGGGGAAATGCTTGCAAAAATTTGGGTAGCCAAAAATGCAATCGAAACTGGATTTATTAGGAGAAATTCACACTAAAATGCTGCTCAGTTTACATGAGAAATTTATTTATTTATTCTTATTATTTGGTGGGGAAGGAATTCATGAACTCCTACAGAAATGTGGAGAAGTGAATGGAAGATTGAAGAAATGAGAAACTTACAGAAACAAAACTAACTGATCTGTCCGTCCCTACATACATGTGATCAGAAGAAACACACATTTCCCAAAGGCATCTGTTGCAATTTGACAGGTATTTGTAAAATAATTTGCCTATAAGTTGTTTAAAAAAAATGCAATGAGTGAAGGCAATCTGGAGAAATCTTGCCATGCATCCTCATCTGTTTGTACCAAATCCACAATATCCTGTTCCATATACTTTCACCATTTTCTTCCCCCAGATCTGTGTGTAGGGATGGAATTTTCCGAAAATCTCAGTGTTGATCTTATCCCCACAGATTCCACCCCAAACTTCTCATATCTCTCCTTGATCCCAAGAAGAAGCAAGGGTTATTTCCATCCTCTTCTTCTTCTTCTTCTTCTCCATTGTCCTGCCAGTTCACAACATCTTGTGAAGATCAAGGAAAAGTCCAGGCAGTATTCTGCTCTGATTCGCAAACTTCCTCCTGACTGCTAATGGTCTTGTAGGGTAGTCACTTACATATTGTCAAACATGAGGAAATATAACACATACACACAAACTCAAAATGAGAGGGAGACATACTGTACCAATAAAATGTGCATGGAAAGAGAAATAATTAATTTAAATGGAAATAAAATACATCTCACATTACTGCAGAAGACTATGACCATGTGATCTGCATGCTAAATGTTGATGAGCAAGTCCAATGCCACTGCTGTCCCTTCCTATGGTTTGTTATCTTTAAACCAAAACTTAGAACAGGCAACACTTTAAACAGAGAACTGTCTTATGTAATATAAGCCAGATGGCCATGTTCATGGTCTTGCAAATGAATGCAAATTCACTGCAATAACTACCAAACACTGGGCTGTTTTTAATATATGTAATGCAAGGATGGGGAACCTGTGGCCCTCAATATATGGTTGGACTTCAACTCCCACCACTCCCATGGTCCATGGATGGCAGTTGCAATGTTTCAACATCTGAAGGGCCACTGGCTACTCATTCCTAATGTAATGCAATTGAATAAATTAGGCTGCTTGTGTTTATGTACTGACTCCTCAGTCCCATAGGCCTTCATAGCAAAAAAATTCTGGCTACAGATTTGAACATTCCATATCTCGCTCCTTCCTAACTTCCCCATCTCATTTAAAATGGTTTTCACCTGGTGTTTGGGGGAGGGAAAGCTCAACTTTTGGGGTGTCCTGGTTTTTACTTTTTGAAATATGGCAACCCTACCTACCCTGACAACTTGACCCAGTCCAACCCAGACACATTTGCTACCCTCAGGGAGGCTCATGGCTTCTCCCACTGAACCACAAGTTGTGGCTGTCTAGCCTGGAAATTATCTACTTCTCTTCAGCAAACTCTTTGTAGACCCCAGACACATATCCTGGCTCCCTAGAAGGTGCCTTCAAGAATTTATGCAAAGGATAGGAAAGGATGGAGTTTATCTTCCACTTGTAAGTAGATTTCTCTTCCCAGTAATTCTGGATCTCTCAAAGCCCATAAACTCATTCATTTAGAAAGAAAAACAATGCTCATGGAATCTCAGTGCTTTGCTGCTGCTACTGCATCAATCTTCTTTAAGCTTAGTCCTTAAAAGAAAAGCATATATCTCAACTAACTGCAGCATCAGAAATTCCACAGTGGGTTTTTTCCACCCAGATTACAAATGCCTAGCTACATTCTGAACTTTACACATTGATTTGAACTATCCAGCCAGGCTCTTTGGCTGCAGGCATCTAGTGCTCTTAAGATACACTGGTGGTTGTAATTTAATCTCACCCTATCATCTATCTATCATCTATCTATCTATCATCTATCTATCTATCTATCTATCTATCTATCATCATCTATCATCTATCTAATCTATCATCTATTCGTCCGCCCGTCCATCTGTCCATCCTCTTGCAGAAAACTGATGTTGAAGACTTGTTATTTCACAGTCCTAGAACTATAGAGAGTATTAGATTGACTACAGCAGTGATGAGGAACCCATGTCCCTCCCAGTGTTATTTGACTCCAACCCCATCAGCCTGAGCCAGCATGGCCAATGGTTAGGGATGCTTGTAGTCCAACAATATCTGGAAGGCAACAGGTTCCCCTTCCCTGTGCTTCATAGAAGTTTAAAGTAACTCTCCTGTGGACTATGTACCATCGCCTTTATGAACCCAATGGGATAATTATTTACAAAATATTATTTCACGGTTGTGCAGTTAGATGTATAATTAGGTCACCTCCAGGCTCAGTATTTTGCAGATCCCTGTTGCCTTAGCACAACAAATCCATATTAAAAACAACTGGCCTTTTTATGGTTAGGAAAGTGACAAGGGAATGCATTGAAAAGAACGAATGATTCGTGGGAAGATGTATAGGCACTATGCAAGCAAATCAAGATGAATGCACAATCGAGACTGGACATAGTCTGACGACTATACAACAAGCTTTGTACAACAAAGTCAAGATGGATGCTCAATAAACAGGTTGTCTGGGTGAGCCCCTACTGTGTACATAACAGACCTATTAACCAAAGTAGTCCATTGCTCAGAAGCAATGTGTACAATTTAATTCAGATTCCAACTCCAACCTTTTGGGCAAGCACAAGGGCGAACCAGAGTTGCTATGTTCCTAGTGGTTCCTGTGCATTCTGTTCTGTGTATTCATTGCAAATTTCATACAGAGATAACTTATCTAGGATGGCAGTATACCTGCCTGTTTGGAACAGGAGAGAATGGTTTCTGTCATATCCCTGGCAACAGCTGAGGATCTGTTCTTGCTTCAGCTGATATTCTGCCTATTATCTTGCTCATGAAACCACTCACGAGTATGCTTAACTGCTTAGAATCTCATCTTCTGACTTGATACAGATCTGCTAAGTTTAGTTCTGTGTACTTTGGAGGATTGTGTCACCTTGCAGAAGGACAAGCCCTCGCATACGTGAGATTTTGAGGATATATATATATATATATATATGCAGGTTTTGGTGTCCTCGGGTGTCTTCCCGTGTAAAAGTTGGGGTGTCTAGGCGACGTTTCGACGAGGTCTCACTCGTCATCTTCAGGCTGGTGCTTTCGGCTTCTAATGTATTGGGTTGGGGAAGCCTGAAGATGACGAGTGAGACCTCGTCGAAACGTCGCCTAGACACCCCAACTTTTACACGGGAAGACACCCGAGGACACCAAAACCTGCATTCCTGTACCCGTGAAAATCTACGAAAGCAAATATATATATATATATATATCTGTGACATTTGCCCCCCCCAAAGTCTCTCTCCCCCCCCCCCACTGTGTTGCCATTTGTTACTGTCATCATTCCATATGGGAGTAAAATCTCTGTCCAGTTAAAGATAGATGTTGGTTTATTGTATATAAAACAAATGGCCAGATTACCTTTAAAAGGCTTTATGGTTTCTGACATTTTGTATGCATAATTTATGCTCCCCAATTTGGAAACTGCCCAAAAGTCCATGAGTTACTGAGTGGACTGCAGACTTGTGACTTGGCCAGCCAGATGGATGTAACTCTAGAAGGATACACAAACTATTTAATGTTTGTGTCTTGGTCTGATCTGTCAGAGGAGTCCACAGGGCAAGGCAGGTGTTGCAGCACCATGGACAGCTCCAAGCGAGCAATCAGCTCCAGCAAAGGCTAGAGTTAAATG
Source organism: Podarcis gaigeae (assembly GCF_964106915.1). Taxonomy (NCBI): domain Eukaryota; kingdom Metazoa; phylum Chordata; class Lepidosauria; order Squamata; family Lacertidae; genus Podarcis; species Podarcis gaigeae. Next base: position 64,177,752 of record NC_139681.1, read on the forward strand.
AGGCCTTTTGAGCCACTGCCTGCCATCTACTTCTCCTAGTCTCCTGTGTGCAACCAGCAGTCCATAAAGAGTCAACCTCTGGCCCACAGATGTGCAGCTCTTCTGTGCTCCCTGGCATTCCACCTGGGACACTACCTGCACTAGTAGACCAGCAAGGTAGGTTGGGAGGCACTTGGTTGCGCAGACCCAAGGAAAGGCAACTGTGACGGTCCTAGCTCTATGGTCCCTGGTACTGTGGGATGTGGCTTTGAAAGGGGTTCATGCCTGCCAGCCTTGGATTTAGTGGCCCCCTGGCCAGCAGCATCAGACTCAGGTACCAGTATAGCTCCTTTGGAAGTGACTCTGTACTTTCTGACCCTACGTTTTGATTGCTACTAGAATCATGGCAGTTTGGAAAACATGGATGTTGTACTAGTCATGGAAGCTGGAAAGGGGAGACTTTATACAGAGAATTGGGTCTGTGAATATTAGAGTTTAATGAATACTGAGTTTAATATTTTTTTTTTCTTTACACACACACACACACACACACACACACACAAACAGAAAAAGGAGGGGGGAGGCCAGGACAGGGATGTTAAGCAAAAACATATGTACAGAATGGAAATCTGGAAGGAAGGAAGGAAGGAAGGAAGGAAGGAAGGAAGGAAGGAAGATGCGAAGTCTCAATGGACAGTGTCTGGGATGGGGAGCCCAAGAAGTTTAAGCACACAAATTATAATCCTGAGGGAGAAGAGTGGAATGAACTATTGAGTGGCTGAGGAGGCAAGCAACCATCATCTGTACAAGGAAAGATCTTTGCAAACCCTCAGTGAGTTTAATATTAGAGTTTAATTAATACAAATGCAACAGTTTGGAGTACTCACGAAGCAGGCAGGGGTGGAAAGTAGGCTTGCTTAATTTTGACTCAGAGCCAGAATCAAGGCAGCAGAGATATAAGTGTTCTGAAAGGACCAACAAATGCATTCCACCCAAGAGGCTGGTTGAGGAATGTATTGGGTTGGGGAAACACAGTTCATGGACATGGCTGGGCGGGCAGGTATAATAATGTAAGGTCTTGCATAGATTAAGGGAACTAATGCAACCATGCAAGGCACATGGGAATGTGTATCATTCAAAGAGGAGGAAGTGTGCCATGCCTGCTCATAAGGGTCTTGGAAACAAGCTGTGTGAAGGAGAGGGGCATAGAATGGAGAGAACAGAAAATGGAAAGTCTGTTGGTGAGGGATTGTTTGTAGGAGAGATTGGGAGAATGGCAGAGTGGTGAAGAAACTGAAGAGAGTGACTTGAAAAACAAGGCAAAGAAAAGTAGTACAGAGTGGATAAAGGAGACAGAATAAAGGAAAACAAACTCTGATAAGGTGAAAGACAGACAGAAATTTATAGACAACGGCAGCGTTTTAATGTGGTTAATGGTTTCAGTTCCAAGTGCCATTTTCTTTCTTGCTCCTGAAAAACTCAGACACTTTGCAAGGCATTAAAGCAGCAATAGGAACTCAAACTGCTTCCAAAAGTTGTAAAGAGGCATGAACAAGAGAGAGAAATAAAAATTGTCAGAGTGAACCAAGTGCTTAATATTCCTGAAGAACTGAATATGTCTCTCAGTGAACAAAGACGGTGCACCATTGCTGTCACAATACCATCAAGTGCTGGTTGTCAACGAACATTTTGTGCCCGCAGCAAATTAAGACCTATTTGTGGAGCAGGATTGGTGAAGAGCGCCTAAGTAATGTTGCCATACTGGCAATAGAAAAGGTACTTGTCCAAGCCCTCAAGCTGTCATAAACCATTTCACAAAATGGCAAAATGGTGTGAGAACCAGCCAGTTTAACATCCATAAATTATCTGTATAGGTACTTTTTCCATCCTTCCTCCCCTTTCTGATCAGCCAGACCTACTGTATATTACCTGGAATATCCAACACTGTGTTTTTCGTTGATCTGAATTATCCAAGGAACGTCTTCATTCTTTTAGTTTCCTCTCACTGAAAGCCTGCATTCCTGGTTCTGCCCACACTAGCTCAGAAGTAAAGCTGTTTTCTAAAGAACTACGTTCATGCTTGTTCATGCATTCTACATTGGAGAAAAGTTTGTAATTGAATGTTAACTTGTTTTAAAACCCATTTCCTTCTCTTTTCTTTAATGCAATTTGTATTTACAGTGGTACCTCAGGTTACATACGCTTCAGGTTACAGACTATGCTAACCCAGAAATATTACCTCGGGTTAAGAACTATGCTTCAGGATGAGAACAGAAATTGTGCTCCGGCGGTGCAGCGGCAGCAGGAGGCCCCATTAGCTAAAGTGGTGCTTCAGGTTAAGAACAGTTTCAGTTTAAGAATGGACCTCCGGAACAAATTAAGTACTTAACCCGAGGTACCACTGTATATCTATAGACATAGCATTGTAAGGCTACTATCATGCAGTCCCCATTGGAGGATTTGTAATGCCTCATCACAATCCTGGATTTGCAGCAAGTTAGGGTACGGGAGGAGAAGGCAGGTTGCACAACAGTATTGTCTAGTGTCGGTAGTTTAAAACAATGGCAGATGCTTGAGTAAAATATCTTCACACAATAGAATATTTGGGGACTCCTCATCCTTTATCTTTCTCAGATGAGGAATGGAAGAAGGACTGATTTGAGTACAGCAAGAAGGGTTGGACACTGAAAGGGAAAAAGTGGTTGTTTAAAACAATGGCAGGAAGTTTGAGTAAAGCAGGGGTAGAGAAACAGTGTGAAAAAAATGACAGTTGCAAACAACAGCAGAGGTCTGAGTAAAGCAGGGATGGAGGGGAACACAAGGAAATTGTGGCTTAAAATAACAGCAGCAGAAGATGCAGGAAGCTTCCATGTAGATGCTTTGCTTGCAATGGCGATTTCTGAAATGAGGTGGGGAGGACGAAGGGCATGGAGGTGAAAGTGAAAATGGCTGCATAGCAGGGCTGCAGAACAGAAGAGAAAAATAGTGTCAGAAATGGGGTTAAGAAGTGACAAGTGAACTTAGTGATTATGTGAGTTGGAAGAGGAAGCTCTAGAGCAGTTGGTCCCAATTAGCTAAGTACAGGGGACTCTCCGTTTTTCAAAAGTCAAGCCATGGACCAGGCCCTACTTTTGAAAACGTTGACATTTCTATGCTAGTTTTTGCTATGTGAATGGTGCCACGGACCCCCTGGGCCTGGAACGTGGACCCACTGGTGTCTGCGAACCACCAACTGCTCTAGAGGGTTAATGTGGCCACCGGAAGAACTGGGTGGTGGACTGGATGAGCCACTTCCTGATCCAGCAATCTCTTCTTATGTTCTTACATTGTGTTCTCTTATCCCCCACCCTCACAGACAGGCCCTGCCAGAATCCAGCCTACTTAGCTTCAGCAAGGAGACTACATCATGCGCCATTCCTTATAGGCTATGTGCTCCTTCTCTACGGAATACTTGTTCATGCATCCCATTTATATATATATATATAGAGAGAGAGAGAGAGAGAGAGAGAGAGAGAGAGAGAGCTGTTTCCATTTCTAGCATATCTTTGGCAGCCAGTTCAGTCCAATCTCCTTTCCTTACCATGTGGAAAGGACATCGCTGCTTATAGCCAACAATAATAAAGTGCTAAAATCAGGTTGGGTTCTCATCATTCAAAAGGGGCCTTCCTCTGGAAACAGTCTAGGTCAGCTCACTTATTTAACTTTCCTCATAAAGTTACCTTGTGTTCAGTTTGACCTCATTATTTTTTTGTGTCTCAACAAGTTCCAGACTGTTTGAGACATGGAATTCTCCCCCTGCTGCAGCTTTAATCATTTCCATTCTTACTTGACTGTGTTTTTTTTATAAAAAAAAAACAAAAACCAAAAACCTTGAAGTCTTTAGTGGATTTTCTTTTTAAAAAAGAAAAGTTGGGATGAATTTTTTGGAGGGACGGGGAATATGAGAAAGATGCTGGTGGCCATTATAGTCCCAGCCTCTTGTCCCTTAAGAGCCTAGCTGCTTGGCAGAGAATATTTTAGATGACTCACCATATGACCAGTAATACATGTGTCTTGTGGCCATGAGTTCCTGAGATGTCTTATGCCTGGAGTGCTCTTGGGAGAAAAGGGTTGTCTTTCAGAATTGCTGGGATAAGCTTTGTGCAGTACCTTAACTCCTGGCTGGCAGCAATGGGACTTGATATCAAGTGGTGCAGCCCTGTTACTTGTGGATAAATGGGGGAATTATTTCCAAAGCGGCCGCCGAAGAAAGCAATTAGAGCGGAGATCAAGCCGATCGCGCCAAAGGAAAAACGGAGCAAAAAATCCAAAACTAGGTAAAACCATGGTAAAAACCGGATCACCTGTGGGGAAGGAAAGAAAGAGGAGGGGGCTCGGCTGCAGCCGGGTTAAATAGCCGAGGCCCCGCCCCCGGCGCCAGGCATTTGGCTGGCCCGGGGGTGAAAGGTGGACTGGGATTCCCTAACTATCGTGGGGCTGGAGTCAGCCCCGCGCGTGGGGGGGGGCATGAAGCCCGCAACCCCACCTCCTTTGTCGAGGACGGAAGTGGCTTTACTTGTGGATAAATGGGGAGGGGCAAAAAAAATAAATAAATGTCCCTTCATTTTGCCACCCTTCAGTGCATTTCAGGTAGGCTTTTAAGTGGTGATGTTTATCCTGGTTTGCATCTGTATTAGACCTATTTTTAACTGTTTTTACATTGGAGTGTCCCCCCCCCATGTGTCATTTTGATGCAATTATTTTTTAAAAAAACAACATGTCAAATTGGTAGCCCACAACCAAGTGCTATGAGTTGTGTTTTATGTGAGACTGACCCCACCCTTTGGGCCAGTAGATGTCAATGCCCATCTGTCTCTGCATAGCTGTATGCAACCACTTTCCAGAAAATGCGGCAGACTGCATTGCCTGCGATTCTGAACTCCAATAGCTGAGCACCTATGCTGTGAGCACTCTTCCTATTACCACCCTCGTTAGTGAGCGCACATCCTCCTGGAGATGAAAGCAGTTTGTGCCGTGTTCTCCTTTGCTCTCAGATCCCCTCTCTCTCCGTGCTGTTGTTGTTGCTTTGTCAGTGTTGTTTGTTTCCCAAATTGTGTGCTTTCCAAATCTGCCAGCATGACCCAGTTATGCCCATCTCCCCGACCTGCAATGAGGCAGGGCTTTAGATGAAAACTGCCAGTGGTGCCTGGGGAGAATGGATAAAAGCCTCCTGTTGAAATGGGTTTTTGAAGATAGAGACCAGAAGATGGGCAGGGGGAGAGGCAGAGGGGAGCATCACAGCTGTTTCCTTTTATGTTCGCTAAAGCTGCTGTTATGCCATTTTTTTTAATTAAAATGTTTTCCAAGGCTGATGTGATTTATGGCTCTCTGTCCTTTGCTGAGGGATGTTGATCCGTTCAGCTTGTAGCCTGGGGTAAACCAGAGGCCGAAGCAGGGAACTGAGCTGCCAGGAGATGTGCCAAGGCTCAGGTGTGATCTCAAGATATTATCTATCCTTTTATGGCTTTTCACGGGTACAGGAATGCAGGTTTTGGTGTCCTCGGGTGTCTTCCCGTGTAAAAGTTGGGGTGTCTAGGCGACGTTTCGACGAGGTCTCACTCGTCATCTTCAGGCTGGTGCTTTCGGCTTCTTGTTACTGGAACAGAGCGGGATCTCAATGTTTGAGTTCCTATAAATACTGTAGAGGGGGTGTGGTGTCTAGCCTCCAATGTTCTGGGCAGAGAGGAAGTTCCCAGGCTAGTGTGCCTTTTCTTCTTTTGTTCCTTAATTACTTGAGAGATACCTTGAGTGATTTCTTGAGTGATATCCTGAGTACCACTTAGGTGGGTCATTAGGTGTGGATTAGTTGCTAAAGTCTTTGTGTCTTGACCTCTTGAACTTTGTGAAGAGTTTTCCTGAGAAGATGGCTGTATTGCACTTAGTTGTGCTTTGGCTTGGCTTCGTGTATAGGGGCGAGCTGTGGTTTTGTGGCTTGTGTCAGCCAGATCTGTGTAGGGATTGCAGGGGGGTGCAGCATCCGGAGGTGCCACCATGGATTGGCTACTGAACGCCAACACCAATCAACCACACCAGACCCAAACCCAGACCCTCTCCACAGATGAATTACTGACACCATCCAGTAGCCAATCCATGGTGGCACCTCCGGATGCTGCACCCCCCTGCAATCCCTACACAGATCTGGCTGACACAAGCCACAAAACCACAGCTCGCCCCTATACACGAAGCCAAGCCAAAGCACAACTAAGTGCAATACAGCCATTTTCTCAGGAAAACTCTTCACAAAGTTCAAGAGGTCAAGACACAAAGACTTTAGCAACTAATCCACACCTAATGACCCACCTAAGTGGTACTCAGGATATCACTCAAGAAATCACTCAAGGTATCTCTCAAGTAATTAAGGAACAAAAGAAGAAAAGGCACACTAGCCTGGGAACTTCCTCTCTGCCCAGAACATTGGAGGCTAGACACCACACCCCCTCTACAGTATTTATAGGAACTCAAACATTGAGATCCCGCTCTGTTCCAGTAACAAGAAGCCGAAAGCACCAGCCTGAAGATGACGAGTGAGACCTCGTCGAAACGTCGCCTAGACACCCCAACTTTTACACGGGAAGACACCCGAGGACACCAAAACATATATATATATATATATATATATATATGAATGAAACGGATAAAGGAGCAGAAAGAGAAACCTATCTTCTGCCATTGGTCAGATCTTGTCCAGAAGCAACAGAAAGGGAAGAAGATAGGAACTAATAGAGGGATAGCCAATGTAGTACCCTCCAGATATTGTGACTACAACTCCCATCATCCCTGACCATTGGCCATGCTGGCTGGGACTGATGGGAGTTGGAGTCCACAACATCTGGAGGGCATCCTTTTGGCTACCCTGAACTGGGAGCTGGGAAGGTTTGTGTTCCTATTGTCTTTGGGAGCCATCTTTTCACCTTACAACTTAGAAGCGTTAAAAAGGTCAGCACCACTCGTGCAAGAAAATTAAGGGGATGAGGATCAATCCCCAATTTTCTACAAAGGAGCCCTTTTGGGCCAGTGATTCAGGGGAAGGCTCCAGCAAAATGTATTTGGGTTCAAATTTGGAGAGTTTCTAAGAAAAGGAATCCAGGCCCCTTGTGATATTTCTGGGTGAGTGAGTGAGAAGTGGGGGAAAGAAGAGAGTGGGGGGATCTTAATTCAGACACATTGCACAGAAGTCCAAACTTTTACAGCCATCAAAAGCCCTTTCCTGGCAGACTGAAAATAGCCTTATCGTCACAGTACACCTTCCCACACATCCACCCTGAAGCTGGAGGGTTTTATTTTGGAACAAAAATCAGATTGTGATAAGTGGATTAAACGATAGCAGAGAGATGGAATGAGTTTCACTGCACACAAGCCTCTTGCTCAAAAAATCCTTGTTCATTATAAGAGAACGCAAATACCCTGGCAGAATCCAGACCTAATGAAAAGCTTATTTGCCAGAGTCTGAGTTTATTACTGGACTTGCTGTTCAGATCTACCTCTAAGGAGACGCAGCACAAGTCTGCTGGAGGGAGATGCCAGGCAGAAGGAGTCTTGCAAACAACAAGTGGCTAACGTCCCAGTGGAAGTCCTGTCCGAAGTGTGGGCCCTTTCTGAATATATTTCCATTCCCTTAAACTCTTTATGTATGTTAGAATGTTTGAGTTTATGAACTTCTCACTCCATAGGACTTAATGAAACATGATCTTTATAATTTCTATAGCAGGTACTCTTGTACAAAATGCCTCACAATTCCTAGCTTGTTTAACTCTACAACAGCCCTGTGAAATATTTTTGGATATGGGAGAATGCGTTGTCCAAGTTCTTCCAGTAAGCCTTCATTCTTCAGGCACAATACTCGTATCCATTCCAGCACACTGGTAGAAAGCTAAGATTGTTTGAGAATTCATTGTTTTAAAGAGGAGATTTCAATTTTTTCACAGACATGGTGGCATTCAACTTTTTTTTTTTTTGCACTAGTACAAGAAGAGTTCCTCCTCTCCCTGCCTCTGCTTATGAATGCCCCATGCTGTCCCAAAATCTTCTCCAGAGTGTTATGGGAACCCACAAAACAGATTTAAGGGACATGCAGAGGGAGGAGTAGGGAAGAACATTTGGTTTGTCAGGGAGAAATTTAACTATGTTAAGTACAGCTCATGACTTCACATCTCCATCCTTAATGTATATTAAATTACCCATATTTTTGCAGGTGGTATCCAACCTTCTCAGAGCTTATCTAATAATCGGTTTGCTTACCTATTTTAATGGACAGATGTTAGAGGTGTGAAATCTACACTGATTGATGGGCTTCAACTCCATACAAAAAGTTGCTTCAATGCATTTTTAGGTGTTTAGAATTGCTTGTTGTGCATGCCTATTCTGGTTCTGTCAATTTAGCCCAAATAACTAGATGCCAATGCACATAAACAGGTTTATATGTTTTTGTGGTCAGCAAGACAAATATCACTGCAAACCTCAGCATTCCTAAAGAAGACACTAATTTAATCCTCTGGAGAATAGTTGCCTAAAGAGAGAAAGAACGGAGTGGAAAAGTTAAGAAATCAGGGGATTTGGGCAGGCGAAAACCAACATCTTGCATGATTTCTCCTGTCATTTTTTGGACAAGGGAGAAATTAGATTGAGATCACATTTAAATGTGAATTTACCTAATTTTCAATTTCCAAAACAAGATCTAAATTGAAAGACAGCCACCCTTTGAAATTCACACTTCTGTGAATTTTGCAATGCTATTCGCCAGCCAAATAATGTGTACAAACAATGAACATACTAGCAGAAATTGTGTGTGTGTGTGTAAACACATATCCTAGTGAAGATAACAGACAAAAATGCATTATATTAGAGAAAATGCTTTCTGCACATGTGTATGTTAGGCAAAACTGAATACGAAAAGTGTCACTTGGGAAAAATTCGTGCTAAAATGCTAATGAATTTTCATGACAACTTTTTAAGACTGGAAAAATTGGGAGAGATACTGAAATTGACATATCCATCCATCCCTAGTCATTTTCCTGCAGCTTTGCTTTGTGCAAAAGGCAAAGCTGTGTGGTGCTGGCCAGATGTATAATTCCCCACCATTTAAATTACTTTTTAAAGTAATTGAGCACATGAAATTGCTTTCACATGCTCAACCACAGGAGGGAGGGAGGGAGGGTGTGTATGTGTGTGAACATTTACACCTCAAAAGTAACTGCAAAGTCACCATATAAATGGATTTACTCATGAAAGAGGAAGGTTGCAGTTCTTGAATTAAGGAGGAGCAGAGATCTGGAGAACTTCTACACGCCTCAACCCAGCTTCCTGCAATCGTGGAAACCTTCTAATAAGAGTAGCTTAAGAAAAGTGTCATGAAAGTTACTTCCAATGTGAGCACTGAGAGGAGGATATGACAACACCCTGTGATAATGATTCTCCCTATGATGGCCACCCATGAACCTGGAAAATATGAATGTTCCAGTAGGGATGAGGAATAAATTCCAATTCAGTTCACATTTAAAGGCAAACCTACAGTGTGGTGTGGTGGTTAAGAGCGGTAGTCACGTAATCTGGGGAACCGGGTTCGCGTCTCCGCTCCTCCACATGCAGCTGCTGGGTGACCTTGGGCCAGTCACACTTCTTTGAAGTCTCTCAGCCCCACTCACCTCACAGAGTGTTTGTTGTGGGGGAGGAAGGGAAAGGAGATTGTTAGCCGCTTTGAGACTCCTGAAGGGGAGTGAAAGGCGGGATATCAAATCCAAACTCTTCTTCTTCTTCTACCTAATTTACACTTTTCACACAAATGCAAACTGAAATGCAGGTATGAAATTTACACTTCCCTAAATTTTCCATTGCAGTTTTCTAGCCCAGATAAAGTGTGCATTAAAAAATGTTTATATTTGTGAAAATAACACAAACAATGCATTCTATTAGGGGAAAATACCCCTGCAAAAATATGCATATTAGGCCAAATTGCACACACAAAATGTGTATATTAAAAATTCACACTAAAATGCTGAAGACTTTTTCAACAACAATAACAACACATATAAACTGATGTGGAAAAGTGCAAGGAAGCAGCAAGGAACAATTGATCCTTTCTCTTCCCTAGCAAGATGAGGTAAGCAAGACTTTCCAGAACAGAACACATCTGCCCATTATCTCCCTCGCCACTGGTATTTTATCCAGAGCTGCCAGAGCAACCCTGCTGCAGCTCTGATCTGATTGTCCTCATGTCAGATTCGGAGAGATGTGCAACCGGAATGAAAATCCTTGGCCTTTTTCACCAACCAGCCTGGAGCTGATGTCAACACACAGACAGAAAAGATGTGTCAAGATTTTTTTAAAAGCAGACACAAACAGCCCATGAAGCAGAACTGCACATTTATTTCCCTTTCCTGGGAAATAATTGCTTATTCTACACTAAGAGTTTACATATTTTTTTTTTACCTTAAAGTTAAGAATTCATGATTGGCTGTGAATTTATTTTCATGTTTAAAGAAGCAAGAGAGCTGGCTGGTTTGGGGTTCTTTGTGGGATTTGGTAAAGAGTCCATGGCCACACTCTGGTGCGCAGTTATTCAAACAAAGGGACACAGCCTAGAATTTGTCTGCAAGAGCCGGTGAAATCAATGAGGCTTAAATTTGTACTGTATTGTAGCCATTTAAAAAATACGTATTGAAGTTAAAAAAAAAGCAATTCGGCTCCCTTCTTTGGCATCCTTTAGCTCCATGGAGCCAATATATTAACTTACGTGTGGGCAATTGACAGCTTGCATGAGGTCTCCAGAATGATGCTAGGCCTGGGACATTTTGAAGGATTCAAAATGGTGGCCAGGATGTCAATGAAGTTGCTGTTATTTCCGCTTGCAGTGGCAACAACTAAACATAAGTTGGGAGGGGGGGCTGTACTACTGCTAAAATAGAATTCCACCTTCAAAAAAATTATTGGAGGATTCCCAGAGAAATTGGTAGGTGCTGGAATAAGCAACATCCTTTAATTAATACCCACTGTACTGAGAGGAAAAGTCACCTAGAGGGTTACAAAGGAACAGAAAGCCAAATCTGTTTGCCCTCCTAGGCAGGCAGTTTTGTGGATGGGCTTTGAGACACTCTAGTGAACCAGCGAATGGCAGGCCAGATTGTCTGCCTGCCACATATTGGCCTATGGCAGCAGCAGGTCTTGGGCATTCCCAGTGCTTTTTTCTGGGGGGACGCAGGGAAATGCATACCCCTAAATATTTTGTGAATTTAATGGGAGAAACAAATAAAATGTTTATTTTTATTTTTTAAAAAATATTTTTTTAGTTTCTTCTCTACCACGGTGAATCGTCAATTTTGTTGAATAGCATGGTGAATCGTCAGTTCCATTGCTACCACCGATGGCAGCTTCATTTCCTTGTACTTTGTACTTTGTCCATTTACAGTGGTACCTCGGGTTAAGTACTTAATTCGTTCTGGAGGTCTGTTCTTAACCTGAAACTGTTCTTAACCTGAAGCACCACTTTAGCTAATGGGGCCTCCTGCTGCCGCCGCGCCGCTGAAGCACGATTTCTGTTCTCATTCTGAAGCAAAGTTCTTAACCTGAGGTAATATTTCTGGGTTAGCGGAGTCTGTAACCTGAAGCATATGTAACCTGAAGCATATGTAACCTGAGGTACCACTGTACTGTATTTATCTTTCCCGTTTGAACTATAAAATGGTGGTTTTCTTGAGTCAAAATGAGAGTACGCCTAAACATTTTTTTAGTAGAAAAAAAAAGCACTGGGCGTTCCCCTGGGCACAGGATCAACTGACCAATGGGTACACTTGACCCCATGCCCAGGGACAGGATAAATTGCAGTCTGCCAGGCCAATTTCTCTTTCACTTTCCCCCTTTGCTTTTTGTTGTAACCAATAATGTTGGGTGATGCTAAGTAAAATACACAGTTTAAAGTTTACAGTTGTGTCTCTCTTCAGCGTGGTGAAGATAAACCTACTCTGCAATAGTAGAATGGTCCCTCCTGTTTTTCAACCCAGGGATGGAGAACAATTTCAAGAGACCCTTTCTGTGCTGCTCCAGTTTGGACCCCTGCTGGTGTCCGCAGGCTAGCTTCTCCACCCTTCTTTCCTGTGGAAAGGGGCTCTATGAATTTAACACATGAAGAGATCTCTGAGATAACTTCCTCATAAATACTGGATCCACAACTGATATTTTTTGTGTGGTAATAGAATGTGAATAGGATTCATTAGCGGCTGAGACACAATTTATTAGTCCCATGTCATCTCTCCTACACAGGGCCAGTGAATTCCTTTTTATACATAATCCATTTTATAAGGGAGGCTTTTAAATATAAAAATGATTATTTTCAGTGTGTTATTTTTCTTTCATCTCCTAATTAGGCCCCAGAAGGTTCAAGATAAGTTTAAAGGAGTTTTTAACTTCAGCTAATTTTCAGACTAGACTGAATGTTACTCCTTGCTTTTAAACAATGGAGATGCCAGTCAGTGAGTCCCCCACCCCCCAACTTCTTATTTATCTCTCTGTCACCTTTGTTTTCCTCAGAGCTGGAGTTTACAAATCTCCAGTTACGGCAGCATTCCTCCTTCTACAAATCCATGAATTGCTGTGGAACTAGGCTGAGACGAGTGATATCACTCTGCACAAAGGCAGGTTTGTGGAGTTAGGGGTAGATATTTAATTGTTTTATGAACTAAATTGTGTTTATTGGTGTATTTTGGGTTGTTTATCCTTGGTTTTAATGCTTACTTTTGTAAATTTCACTTTTTTGGGGGATGACAAGAATTAATATATAAAATAAATAATAATGTAACCTAAAACCCTGCTCTAAAACAAGTCTAATTTACAGAGAACAGTTTTGCCTTTTGCTTTTTCTCCCAGGACTGTGTATATTGCCTTTCCCCTCCTCCTTTTTATCTTCATAACATTGCTGTGAGGTCCGCTAGGCTGCCAGCTGATAGCTCAGGCACCAAAGTTGTGAAACTTCACATACCTTATGTTTCGGTGTACAAGACGACTTTTTATCCCTGGAAAATCACCCCAAAAGTCGGGGGTCGTCTTATACGCCAGGTACACACTTGGGAAGGAGGAGAGTTCTGGAATTAACGGTCTTTCGCCATCACCCTGTCGACTTAATGGTTTTATGCAGCAGAGTTCTTTAGAGGGCAGTATTAAGTAGCAGGTGGACATAGCAGACGACACAGAGATTTCTCTTAGTAGTTCTTTATAAGTAAGCTGGAACTGAACTGAACTGAACAGCTCAGCCAGCCTGCTTTTATAGGCAGTCAGCTGTCAACATTGTACCAACAACAGCCCAGGGTTTCCCCCCTAAATTAACTGATGTGGACCTGAGTGAAAACTATATATATAATACCCCGGTGGCCAGGGTGTGAACTTCAATACATAACAGGCAGTGTGTAACTTCATGTACAGTGGTACCTCGGGTTACAGATGCTTCAGGTTACAGGCGCTTCAGTTACAGACTCCGCTAACCCAGAAATAGTACCTCGGGTTAAGAACTTTGCTTCAGCATGAGAACAGAAATCCCATGGCGGCAGTGTGGCGGCAGTGGGAGGCCCCATTAGCTAAAGTGGTATCTTAGGTTAAGAATAGTTTCAGGTTAAGAACAAACCTCCAGAATGAATTAAGTACTTAACCCGAGGTACCACTGTACTTCAAAATGTGGTCAGCCAGCCCTGATGCATTTGGGGGGCTCCCCTGTCCATTCTGCTAGGTGGGGGCTTTGACATCATCCTCACAGGCCAGCCCTGATGGTACTCAAACAGCTGCATTCCTAGGTTAAAATATAAGCACTCTCTGTCCCTTAGCCATAGGGCCAGATTCAACTAACATGGTGTGGAACTCAGTGCAGGGACTCCTGCTAGTACAACAGGGCTTTCCCCTCCTCCCTCTGCATGTCCCCATACCACCCTCAAATCCACTCTGGAGGTTCAGGAGAACCCCCAGAAGAGGGTGCAGGAGGGGAGATAGTTTTCATCTGGCAAGCAAGAATGCATGCACTGATAGAACAATCATATTAGTGTGATACTGAATTGTATCCCTATACTCGGGTCGCATTGCTCTGTTGAGAATTTAGGGGAGCCAGATCAACATGTCAGGCATCAGGGATCTTTAGGAAGTTTGACGTCTGAAACAAAGAGCCTCCGCCATACCCTACAAAAACTATAATGTTCCTAAGCAAGCAGCAGTTCTTTAAAAGAAGGCAAATCCCCCTTAAAAACAAAGGACATCTGGCAACCCCCATCAATGCAATACAAAAGTTACAGCTGCAGTCGTGGCATAAAATAAATTGGAAAGCATTCTAAAATGTGGGCTTTTATTGAATTAAATATTAACATAAATAACAAAATGACTACAGAATTGGATGTGGTATTGATTTAAATATTTAATCTGGTAAAGGAAACTATGCAAGGGAGGGAGGGGGTTGCTTGTGGTTCTTCTTGCTCTGCTCTGTTTGCTGCATATGATTAGGAGCTTTGTGGAAATTAAAAGTGGAAGATCAGAGGGTTCTGATGAAGAATCACCCGCATCCTGGTTGGTGTGGGGTAGACTTCCACAGCATGGTGCCCTCCAGATGTTTTGGACTACAACTTCCCCCGGCCCCAGCCATTATGGCCAAAGGTCGGGGATGATGGGAGCTGTAGTCCAGCAACACCTGGAAGATACAAAACTGGGGAAGGCTAGTGAGGTGGGGCAATTTTTTTTTATCTCCTACCCTCCTACATGACATTGTGAAAATCTGGGCCCACCTGGTCCATACCCTATCAGAAATTTAGTAGATATATGTAAATATTTGGATTGTGAATTTTATTTGAAAAGCTTTGTATCCCACTATTAAAATAACCTGAGAGCAGTTTACAAGATGTCAAGTCAAGAAGTCCTTCCCCATTTTTTATTCCATTAGGGTGAGTAAAAATAATTGTTGCATGTAGAAGCTGCAGTATTTGTGCTGGATCAACGAATGTATCTATATTCAATTAAGAAGCAGGACATCTTTTAATTTAGCAGATAGGGTCAAGGGCTTTCTGCTTTCATTCAAGCTCAAAAATGCTGGGAAATTTCAGCAGTTAAGGACCATGCCATTAACAGACATGCTATTTATGCAATATTGATATGGCATAGTATCCTGTCCTGTGGTTAGTTCTAGATTCACCTCCACCATGGAGCTGGATTACTGTCTGTTGCAGAGGAGAGGACCTAAGCCTCTGTTCACTGAAATACACATGCGGATTCTAAACAATTGAAGTTACCATTCCACATTACAAGTACCTAACTGGCAACCAATACCATCCCTTTAGGATCATACAGTTTGAAAGGACCTTGAAGCTCATCTAGTTTAATTCCCCTCACAGAGCTACAATTTCCAGAGTGGTTTAACCTTCTTCCCAGGGACTGCTGGGAATTGTAGCTCTGTGAAGGGAATAGGGCTCTCCTAACCATTCTAAGCACCCTGAACAAACTACAGGCCCCAGGATCCTTTGCAGGACGCCATGACTGTTTAAAGTGGTGTGATACTGCTTTACATGTATAGTGCAGATGGGTCTAAATATCTGCCAGCTGTGCCACACTGAAACTTGTGTAGGTAGGTTTGTTTTTGTAGTATAGTAGAAATAAGATGTGTGCACAATGCATATCCCATAGGCTACAGGTAAGGATCAGAAGTTATATGACAGGCAGTTTCTGAATGCTAGGCCCATCACTTTGGTGAAGAGGAGCAATGGGCTGTTTATGAGTAAAGAGCCTCATTCCTGGGGCTCAAGGAAAGAGTAAACTGTAAAACAATGATGGACACACCAAATTAATGCTTAAAAGGGAAATGGGATAAGTCACCCCACCCCAATCTGCTTCAAATGTGCAAAGTCTTAGCATCTCTATCAGATGAAATAAAATCTAGTTTTGTTTATTATCATCATTATCATTATTATTTACACACACATTGCCAACATCTACCAGCTGGGAGATGAAAACGGTAATATATGCGTATTTGATTACTGATAGATTTTAACAAGGATTGAATTGCAATGTTTGGATTTTCACTGAAGCACAGAGAGAGAAATGAAATAGAAAGAGGGGCATATTTAGCATATGTGGGTTCATGTGATGTGGTTTCAAGGGGAAATCTTGCAAGAGCAAAAGGGGGCTAATGATACTCTGCATTGTACTATGTGGTTTCTGCACATACAATTTGAATTTGAAAAGTATTCAAGAGAATAACATGTTCTTAAACAAGAGAAAGTAAACATTGCTGAAGTTCAAGAGATGCTGCTTTGTTGAGAAACTGAGTAAAGAAAATAAAGAACGGACAATCAAGGGGAGCAACTGGAGCATAACCACATCTTTAACAAACACAGCTAAATCATCATTGATGCAATAGCTGTTGAGGCATCTGATGTAGCATTCCGTCCATTTTGTGGAATCAGTTTCAGCTATTGATGCTTGAAGATGCAGACAATTTTCTTGCAGTTGTGTGGTCTACTACGTGGTCTCTTGACCCATGCTCACTGGTTTGTGCAAGCCATGGAGGGTTGACTAGGTAGAACCAGGGTGCGGGTGAATGCTTCATTGCATGATAGGATGGTCCCCAAGAAGGTGGTGGTGCAGCCACTGGGGGGGGGGGGGGAGGCAGTGAAATGAACCCAGAGGTTTATGCCAACTGCCACCCAGTCAACAATGCACCTTTCTTTGGCAGGATGATTGACAGAATGGTGGTGGTTTAGCTGTCTCCCCCTGTTGAATACCAGGCTGTAAAGTACATGGATAGGCTCCTCCATGTGATCAGAAGCTACACTGATTGCTAAGGGCTTATGATCATGTGGTAGAGCAGGCATGGGCAAACTCAGCCCTCCAGATGTTTTGGGACTACAACTCCCATCATCCCTAGCTAACAGGACCAGTGGTCAGGGATGATGGGAGTTGTAGTCCCAAAACATCTGGAGGGCCGAGTTTGCCTATGACTGTGGTAGAGGATACTAAGCATGCTGCATAGTGGCTGGTGCCTATTAGATTGAGTAGCAAAGAAGGCAGGGAGACCAACAGTAGGTGAAGCCAGATCTAATGTCAGGCAGAGCAAACTGGTGCTTTCTGTGTAGTCTTTTTGGTGCCAAATAAATTCTCCCAGTCCTTTTAGCAGTTTTAAATCTGGGCTATAAACTATTTTATACTGCCTCCTTCAAGAATTTCCTTGAACTTTTATGGCTGATTGTTGGCTTCCTGTTCTTGTTATTATTTATCGTCTTGCTTAATATTTTGTTGTAAATTGCCCAGGGAATGTTTCTTAATGGATGGCAATATAAATCTTAATAATAATAACAACAATGGCTTAGCCCCCGTGCCAAATTGCCAGTCTGCTCTCAAGTGGAGAAATGGGCCTATTCTGAACAGGCTGCCTCCAAAGTAAGTTCTTCTTAAGGGAATAACCTTCTCTCTCTCTCCATCTTCTCGTAGAAATGCTTCTCTCTCTGTGCTTTCTGATGCCCCCATGTCAATCTCCATCTGTGTCACGGCCTCTTTTGGAGTGGGTGGCAGAGAACGTAGAATATTAGGGAATATATTGAGTTTGAAAAGTTGCCCTGCGTGGGGACATGCTAGCAAGAGAGAGAAATCAGAAGGGGAGGGAGAGGGAGATGGCGAGGCTGAGCACTGCTAAGGCTGATGAAGAGAGACAAGGAGCAGTCAAGAGTGACGAAGAGTGACCAAGGAAAACCAAGGCAGCAGCCGAGGAGTGCAGGGGACTTATTGAGATTCGGAGGCACCGGAGCGGAGCAGCCGACTGTGGCTGCTGGCAGATGCAGAGCAGTAAGCGGGATTTACAGACTTCTGTCTACTTACCAACAAGTTATTTCCAGGCATTGCTTCTCGGCTGGGATGGAGTTTTCAATCACGATGCATGAGGTGGGTCTAATTCCAGGGACTCCTCGCTGAGTATGACCTTAGGGCAGGAGGATTGTTGAGTGCCTCACCTCAGCAGGCTGCTGCTTGAAAGGCTCCAGACTCAGATGTTACTTCCCCTGAATTGCTCATGGCATCCTAATATACTGAGAGCGGGACAGCATGACTCAGAGACGGATCAGATTTATATATAAAAAGCATAGGCAACAGTATTGGTCCATAAGGGGTTGGGGGTGGGGAAGTCCTCCAAAATCTATAGTTAGGCAAGGCCCAAGGCCATCCCAAAGATCACAAAAAGAGAATAAGCTTTCATGTTCCCCAGAATTCTTCACCAGGCAAGATGTTGCACAGAGCAAGCAGGGCAGATGGGGAGGATAACCTTTTTAAAAAATGTACCAAAATTTTGCCTGATATTGTAACCATAGGAGTCACTTGTAAACTCAGTGCCAAGATGGAGGTTACAGGCTGAATAAGTCTCTGCTGGATGCTACAGATATCAGGTTGCACACCTAGGATTGTGAGGCTAAAGTTGCAGACATGCCACACATTGAAAGCACATTCAAAACACACACACAATCTTGGAAACTGAAGTTTGCTGCTGAACTACAGTTTCCAGTACCCTTAACAAACTACAGTTCCCAGGCTTCTTCCAGGTGTGTCTGTGTTAAATGTACTTTAAAGGTATGGTGTGTAGCCAAAATAGCAATGACTGCTCCCCATTATTTAAAATAAATGCCTGACTGTGGCTATTCCCCAGGTCCAATGCTTTGTGTGAAACACACAGGCTCCTGATCAAGCAGAAATTTATAAAATGTTCAAATTGTTTCTCAAAGACTATTGATGAAAAAAAAGAAGAGGAAGATCATAGAACAGAAGAAGAAGAAGAAGAAGAAGAAGAAGAAGAAGAAGAAGAAGAAGAAGAAGAAGAAGAAGAAGAAGAAGAAAGGGAGTTCGGATTTGGTATCCCACTTTATCACTACCCGAAGGAGTCTCAAAGCAGCTAACATTCTCCTTTCCCTTCCTCCCTCACAACAAACACTCTGTGAGGTGAGTGAGGCTGAGAGACTTCAGAGAAGTGTGACTGGCCCAAGGTCACCCAGCAGCTGCATGTCGAGGAGCGGAGACGCGAACCCGGTTCACCAGATTACGAGTCTACCGCTCTTAACCACTACACCACACTGGCTCTAGAATTGGAAGGGACCCTGAGGGTCATCTAGTCCAACCCTTTGCAATGCAGGAATCTCAATTAAAGCATCCATTAGTTAGCCATTAGTTAGCCCAGTGTCAAGGACAGCCAACAGTCATGCTTTTCACTGACCTCCAGCCATTGATCCTCAGTCAGTCCTCAGACCCCTACTGGTCAGCAACCTGCCTGAAGTTCCTGTGTGATTCCTTCTGTGCCCATCCACTGGCACAACTGTCTTTGAATGAGTCAGTCTGTGAGTTGTTGAAGCTAAGGTGGCTGTAAGGTGCCTGCCTGCCTGCTTGGCCTATAGAAAAACCTTTAAATCCAGCTCAGTTTCTGTTCACTGAGACTTTCTTCCTAATACTTCCAGGCTTAGAACAAACAAGACAGAAAAGCCATTTACCCAATTAGCAATTGTGTGAATGACTTTGAAAAAGCAAATTGTAAGCAAAAGGGATTTGGTTTAAGCACCCTTGCCCCCTGCTGCAGTCCAGATCTGGATCAGGCCATTTGTGTCTGCTATCTCCATTGGGGGGGGGGGTTGGTTGGTTCTCATTCCCTCCCATGTCTGCAATTTACTTGTAAAAAGTCATTCAGTCCATTAGCAAGTGAGAAAATACTGTCACATCTCACCTGGCCCTTACCTCCTCCCTTGTCAGCCTCCACCCGCCCCCGACTTACTTGCCCTGACTCTGCAACACTAGTAGTCCTATTGGCTTACCTGACTGGCTACTAGATCCTATGCTGAAGAGTGACATATGCATCCTATAATACTGCTGCTACAAAATAACCATAACAACAGCAGCCAGTGTAGTATTGGGGGGGGGGGGTAGAGTGTTGGACTAGGACCTGAGAGACCAAGGCTCAAATCTGCTATCAGCACACAAATCCCCTTACCCCATTCCCCCATGATGGAGAGATTTCTATTTTAAATTATAGAATTTTTCACCTATACATATGAATTAACATATGCAAATTTTATGCAAACCACTCTCCTTTCTTTGTCCTCTCTTTTGGTGATGCATAAGTGGCCACCCTAGCTTTGAGAAGAGCTTTGTTGCATCCCATTAGCAAGGGTCCTGGCCATGATCAGATGCCTGTTAGCTACCTGTCCAAGGCTACTTAGCTTTATTATTATTTGGCAATGATGACACAGATGCTCCTGCATGAATCCCAGATGGGCTCTAAAGGAAAGTGAGTGCTGCCCTGCAGGGCATGAGCTTGGCAGTGTGCGAGGAAACCATTCCGTCCTGGCACGTCCCATTTAAGCTCTTAAGCTTCTGTTTGATTTTTTGTTGTTGTAGAACATGGAACTGATTAAAATAAAATAAAAATCTCCTTAAGCCTGAGTGTAGATCTTGATGAATATTTCAGCTTTGGGTTGCTCTTCTGCTCTTCTCTGAATCTGGAAAGAAGAAAAAAAAATAGCAGATCACAGTCTACATAAATAAATAGGAACCGAAGAGCTCCAACCTGAGCAAAGAGTGCTGTGTGTATGTGTGTGAGTGAGTGTGTGTGATCATGCTGTGGATGCACACTCACTATTTTGAGCACACAGACCAACTTGATGCCCTCCAGATGTTTTGGCTCCTCCACCCCCTGTGGGCCAAGTTTGACAGGCCCAGCTGTCAATCATATAATGTCATAATGTTGTGCCCTTCTTCATGTACCTCCTCCTAGAGAGGTCTGGAGGGTGGCAACATGAGAACGGGCTTTTTCTGCAGTGGTTCTCCATTTATAAAATGCTCCTCCCAGGGAGGTTCGCCTGGCGCCTTCATTATACGTCTTTAGGCACCAGGCAAAAGCACTCCTCTTTAACCAAGCCTTTGGCTGATTGACACCCAGTGCCCTTTTAAATGTGTTTGGTGAGTGTAATTTAAACATACAGTCAGAAGGGGGAGCAGGAAGAAGACATTGGCTGGATCTACACAGAGCTTTTTAACATTATTAGAATGATATTGGATACCTTGTTCTGAAACGTCACAGGGCATACTGGTAAAATAAAAACATTCCTTACCTTGTTTCCTCCATAACAACACACTTTCCCATACTGCCAGTTCCTGGTCGCTCTGCAGCACCCTCTAGTGTCACATTTTGATAGCGGATTATTAATGTTACAAGCAAAATGTAATGTGTCCAAATCCATTATGATAACCATTCCCTATCCCTTCCTTAAAGTTATAAACCATGAGGGCAGATCTGCTCATTGTGTCTTCTCCATTCCTCCCACCCCACAACAAGGGTGTGTGTGTGTGTGTGTGTTTTCAATTCTGTTGAGTACTCCTTCCCAAGCAGCTTCCCTGTGTGGAAGGCATGCTTGCAAATGAGCAAGGAGATATGGATTTTGCAGAATGCTGTTTCAGGGGCAGGGAGAAGAGTCAGGTGGGGGAAAGGAGAGCTCAGGCAGAAAAGGAGCACCCCACCTCCAAAGGCATCTGTGGCATTTGCCCGTTCGTTTGAAAATGTCTGTACAGGGGGAGAGACAGAGTTAATAGGTAGACCAATAGAAAAGCCAGAGGCAGAGCCTACCTGTTTATAAAAGAGCTTAGCCCGAGGTTTGGGTTGGTTGGTTTTAGTTAGTTGGTTGGCAAAAGGCAGTTAGGAAAGCAGTTGGCAGACAGATGGAATTAAAGAGACAGTTAGTGCAGTTGGTTCTTGTGTGAGGGGAGGTAGAAGAGTTAGAGATAAAAATAAGACTAAGAAGGTAAAGAGTAACAACGTTTTGAACGCAGTTAAAGTTTATTTGTGTCTGCAATAAGCTACACCCTTCTTTGTTAACTTAAGAACCTGACTGAGACTAAGTGATTTACTGGGGAGGACCTGGTTGGTGGCAGCAGATTAGTGGTGTATGGGTCAATAGTCCGTGGGATGACCAGAGGCTCTATATGAATGCCACAGCATTCACTATCACCATTCCTACCTTCTTCCGAGAGATGCAACCGGCTCAGTTGCTACCTCCTTCACTCTCAGACCTTTTCATTCATGGTGTCTCTCCCCCCCCCCCCCACCTGCTCCTCCTTCATATCCAACTCTGCCCTCCAGTCCTAGATTGTTCTGGGCGGCCCATTCCAAAATGTGAAAATCTTGGGCTGTCACCACCTTACTCAAATGAAACCAAGAACCTCTCACAGAAAAGAATTGTGATTCAGATTATGGTTTGGTTGAATCAAGTGCATAGCCCTAGTATGTGGCCCCTATAAGCTTGGCTGAGAAGGAAATGTGGCCCTCAGGCTGAAAAGGATTCCCTGCCTCTGATATAGGGGAATGGGCTGCCCAATCCCTATACATCACAGGCCCAATTCTGACTGTCCCAATCCTTATTTAAAGGGGGGGAGTATTGTCTAGTTTGGCCCAGAACCATGCTTCTATTTTCCCTATGGTCACTCGCAGGGAGGGGACAGATCAAGGCTGAGATTTCCTTTCTTTTCTAAAATGACTTTCAGCAAGAAAAGCACAAGCCATAATGTTTTGTCACAGTGACATACCCCACAGCGTGGGGTAGTTTGGTCTTGAGCCTTTTGCTAAATGTCCCTGCACCTCATCTTGCATCCGGGGGACATTTCTCTCTACCACAGCCTTGAATCAAATAGACCACAAAGTGATTTCCCAAAGCATTAAAAATAAAACAGAGCGCTAAAAAACATGCTGTGCACCCACTGGATGCATCTACATGCACAATACGCCTCCTCCAAAGCTGGAGGATTTCAGCAACAATCTAAATCTAAAAATAACTGTATACAATAATAATTACACTTTAGGGACATTGCTGGAAGAGGTGGGGTGGGTCTTTTGTTTCCCATTGGCTGGTGTTTAAACATATGGATTTCACATGGCAAACACACCAACAGCCACTAGGGGGCACCCGCTTACCTCAAACTTTTCTTTTTTAAGAAAACGGAAAAATATCTGTAATATTATAAGTGCTGACTGGAGAATACAAAGTGAAGGGAGATGCCAGAATGCCTTTCCTGCTCCCTCTCCAAACAGCGAACACTCACCCTCCTGCCTGCATTATCTAGCCTGTATATACATAGACTCACACCTCTAGCCAGAATGCAAGTTCCCCAATTATTTATGCTGCAAGCATCCTTTCACAAATATACCGATTGCATAGATATTCGCTTAGCAGTAGGAAGGCTGGAGATTAGCTTGAAAATACTCCACTGGTTGCAGTATGTCTGCACATATGCATTGCTAGTTGACTTTAAAATGGAGCAAACCACATTTAGCAGCAAAGGTAGCTATGGAAACATAACCAAAATCGTTCCAGCACCTTTCATGCCGAGCCAGTTCTTGCAGACAGAGAACACTGTCGAGGGAGGAGAAAATATTGTTTCTTATAAATAATACAATGCAAGGTGTACTGCAAACAGAATCGATATATTAGCAGCTAGAAGTGAAGAAGCTTCAGGCTAACGTACCTAATAGACAAAATTTTGATTCCTGAAGAATTAATTGTGCTGAAAGGCTGCCTTTTCCTGTTTTTGTGTTGGTGTCCAGGCAGAAATTTCTCCAATAAGTCTCTCTGCATGTGTGTGTGTGTGTGTGTGTGTGTGTGTGGTGAAAAGTGGCACATAGGTACTCACCCCTTAATAAAAGTGTCTTGCGTGCCAACACAAAATGTATTCCATGGGCAGCATAGAGGGCATAGAGTACCATCACACACACAAAAAAACCACTGCATATTTACTTCCTTCTAGGGGAGAGGTTTTAAGGCAGGTGTGTGCCATAAAACCCCCCACCCTTGTAGATTCCCCAAGCGTCCCTATTTTCCAGAGATAGTCCCTGATTTACAGAAGCCATCCCGATTTCTGATTTGATCCCAGAATGTCCCGCTTTTCCTTTGCTGTTTAGTCATTTAGTCGTGTCCGACTCTTTGTGACCCCATGGACCAGAGCACGCCAGGCATTCCTGTCCTCCACTGCCTCCCGCAGTTTGGTCAAACTCATGCTGGTAGCTTCGAGAACACTATCCAACCATCTTGTCCTCTGTCGTCCCCTTCTCCTTGTGCCCTCAATCTTTCCCAACATCAGGGTCTTTTCCAGGGAGTCTTCTCTTCTCATGAGGTGACCAAAGTATTGGAGCCTCAGAAGAAGAAGAAGAAGAGTTTGGATTTGATATCCCACTTTATCACTACCCGAAGGAGTCTCAAAGTGGCTAACATTCTCCTTTCCCTTCCTCCCCCACAACAAACACTCTGTGAGGTGAGTGGGGCTGAGAGACTTCAGAGTAGTGTGACTGGCCCAAGGTCACCCAGCAGCTGCATGTGGAGGAGCGGAGATGCGAACCCAGTTCCCCAGATTACGAGTCTATCACTCTTAACCACTACACCACACTGGCTCAGGATCTGTCCTTCCAGTGTGCATTCAGGGCTGATTTCCTTAAGAATGGATCAGTTTGATCTTCTTGAAGTCCATGGGACTCTCAAGAGTCTCCTCCAGCACCATAATTCCTTAGGACATCCCTATTTTCACCAGGGAAATATTGAAGGGTATGGTAGGGCATCCCAATTTTTTTCAGTGGAGAAATATTGGAGGGTTTGCTTCAGTCTTGATACTTCAAATATTTGGGGTCTAATGGAACATTCAGCTGGACACAACAGGAAATGAGCTTTATCCAAGGATCAGGTCAACCTGCATCTTGGAGCTATATTGCAAGGGAGAAGCTTATAGACAGACTCATCCCTGTCACTTCCATCCTGGAGCACTGCAGGGAAAAAAGTGCCTTCCACAATGGTGGATATGTCCTTCACTGTTGTGCATCATTGTTGCAAAACAATAGATCTCCTCCCACCTAATGTGTTATCATAAGTGAATAGGGCAGTCATGTGACACAACATAATTTTCTGCCCTGTCACTCGAGTGCAATAATAATAATAATAATAATAATAATAATAATAATAACAATAATTTATTATTTGTACCCCACCCATCTGGCTGGGTTTCCCAGCCACTCTGGGCGGCTTCCAACAAAGACCAAAAATACACTAAAATGTCACACATTAAAAGCTTCCCTGAACAGGGCTGCCTTAAGATGTCTTCTGAATGCCAGGTAGTTGTTTATCACTTTAACATCTGCTGGAAGGGCGTTCCACAGGGCGGGCGCCACTACCGAGAAGGCCCTCTGCCTGGTTCCCTGTAGCTTAGCTACAGAAGGAACCACCAGAAGGCCCTCGGCGCTGGAGCTCAGTGTCCAGGCAGAATGATGGGGATGGAGACGTTCCTCCAGGTATAATCTTCCATACCAGATGAAACAGTATTTCAAGGGTTATCTGGGATGGTGTCCACTTTCCATATGCCTGGTAGCAGACATACAGGCTAACACAGTGTGGTATATCTTTCTCTTCCCCCCCCCCCCCAAAAAAAAATTGAGCCCAAGGCTCTACTGCACTGTAAATTAAATCCTAGGTGTAAAATGATGTCACTTCCGTTTCCTTTCTAGGGATGTTGTATGGAAAAAGAAATGGCTGCCCTGACATCATTTCCCAGGAGCATTTGAGGTTCCTGGAAAGGAAATGGAAGTGATATCATTTTCCAGGGGTATTTTAGGTTACAGTTTGTGTGTCACAGCACAGCAGTGAGCTTGCCTTTCACTGAAATTGAGCTTTCCCCCTTAAAATAAGGGAGCTCATTTGGGTAAGAAAAGGTAAAGGGACCCCTGACCATTAGGTCCAGTCGTGACCGACTCTGGGGTTGCGGCGCTCATCTCGCTTTATTGGCCGAGGGAGCTGGCGTACAGCTTCCGGGTCATGTGGCCAGCATGACTAAGCCACTTCTGGCGAACCAGAGCAGCGCACGGAAACGCCGTTTACCTTCCCACCGGAGCGGTACCTATTTATCTACTTGCACTCTGACGTGCTTTCGAACTGCTAGGTTGGCAGGAGCAGGGACCGAACAACTGGAGCTCACCCCATCAGAGGGATTCGAACTGCCGACCTTCTGATCGGCAAGCTCTGTGGTTTAACCCACAATGCCACCTGTGTCCGGTCGCATTTGGGTTCCAGACCTCAAATGATCATATTGCAGTTACATGGAATTTTTTTCTTTTTCATTAATTAAATAATAATAATAATAAAGAGACCACCCACTACCCACCACATTTCATAGAAGAATTCTCCACCATCACCCAAAAGGAACCACACATCTTGTTTATTTTTAATTTAATTGGGGGGGATGGGCAATGACATGTTGATTGATGATGAGTGAGGGGTAATTAATTAAATGGAAATTGATTTTGGAGCAGAATCTGGTTGAAATTAATTGGGGGTAAATTAATTGAAGAAGAACTGGTTTAGATTATCTGAGACGGGGTGCAGATTAATTGCAGTGTGTTCTTAGGGTGATTTGAATGTGAAATTAATTGACTTGCCTTGTATATTGAAGTAATTGTTTTTAAATTTGCATCTGTATGCATAAATTAGCATATGCAAACTCTGTGAAAATTTGCATCCCTTTTCATCATGTTTTGCTGTTGTTTAAGTGGCAACCCTGCCTGTCCTTTGACCCACATAGCTTACCAGATATTATTTGTACTCTGGAAAGCGACAGTCCAGCTGAACACAGTGCCTTTCTCCTTCTGTGTAAAATGAACCCAAGACTAAGCTGATGAGCTGTAATGCATTAAGCAGCATCACAGGCTGTGCAACTAAGGCCCAGAGATGTCCCTTCCCCAGTCTGGTGCCTCCACATGTTTTGATCTACAACTCCCATCAGCCCTAGCCATTATGGTCCTTGGGAGGTGTTTCCAAAAATATTTGGAGGGAACCAGGTTGGGGAACGCTGTCTTAAATTAGCGAATAGTCCAGATCTAGCTAGATAATTGGATTTGGATTTGATATCCTGCTTTATCACTACCCAAAGGAGTCTCAGAGCGGCTAATACTCTCCTTTCCCTTCCTCCCCCACAACAAACACTCTGTGAGGTGAGTGGGGCTGAGAGACTTCAGAGAAGTGTGACTAGCCCAGGGTCACCCAGCAGCTGCATGTGGAGGAGCGGAGACGCGAACCCGGTTCCCCAGATTATGAGTCTATCGCTCTCAACCACTACACCACACTGGCTCTGTGCTGATGTCATACAGAGGAACCTTGGTTCTTGAACTGCTCTGTTCCCAAATGTTTTGGGTCCCAAACATCAAAAACCTGGAAGTAAGTGTTCTGGTTTTCGAACGTTCCTCGAAACCCAAACACCCAACGTGGCTTCCAATCTGCAAAAAGCCTAGCTGTGAGCCAATCGGAAGCCGCACCTCAGAATCTGTATGTTTCGGAAGTCAAACATCCTTCCAGAACAGATTACATCCAACTTCCAAGTATCCACTGTACAGTGGTACCTCAGGTTAAGTACTTAATTCGTTCTGGAGGTCCGTTCTTAACCTGAAACTGTTCTTAACCTGAAGCACCACTTTAGCTCCTGCTGCTGCTGCTGCACCGCTGGAGCACGATTTCTGTTCTCATCTTGAAGCAAAGTTCTTAACCCGAGGTAATATTTCTGGGTTAGCAGAGTCTGTAACTTGAAGCGTCTGTAACCCATGGTACCACTGTATTATATTCTCTTGCCTTTTGGTAACCCAGAGCCAGACTCAGGAGGCTGCAAATCTGAGCAGATGGTTGGTGTGTAGAGGAGATGCAGGATATTTTCTGCTGCAGTCACTTTCCCACTCAGAATTGCCATTGGGAATATAATTGCTATATCTTTATGAGGAGAAATCCCCACGTAAGAAGGTTGTTCTGCAATAAACACTGACAGAATTGTAAATAGTTGATTGTATGAATGGGAAAAGTCACTTGTTACACTAGCTGAATCTAGAGATATATGTTACAATTGGGTTCACTTGGCAATCTGACAGGAAGCAGTTTAGACTGCTACAGTGGCCAGGAAGGTGGCTGGGATCTCAAGTCAGAGTTTCTATCAGCTAATAGAATCCAGAAGGTCAGACCGTGCGAGGTCCTTTAGTGGTCATTCCATTCAGACTTACTGGTCAATGGTTATAGGCCACTGATGTTTTGGAATTCCAGTGAGAACCAGCTGATTGGTGAACCCGGAAAGAATGGAAGTGCAAACTCAACATTCTTTAAGGGTCAGCTAGGCAGTTTTCAAGGGGCTGTGAAGAGATTCATTGAGGGAATAAAGAAAAGACTCTGAAGAGGCAGGAAGCAAACCTGCAGAGGGCCTAGACACCAGAAGAGCAGCAGGAACTGGTGTCAGTAGAGTTCAAGACAGATGCAGGGACAATCTTTGTGGCAGCAGGTAGTTGCTGGAGAGTAAGAAGCCATCCTCAAAACTGAGATCAATGAAGGTGGAAGCCAAGATAGGCTTGCCATATTTCAAAATCCAGACAAAAAAGTTGTTGAGCTTTTCTGTCAAATTTGCAGCAGCAACAACAAACCCTGAAGTTTTTGAGCTACCTTTAAGGAACATTGGCAAAAACGGCAATGCCGACGTTGGTTGCCATACGTCCGTTTTTCCCCAGACTTTTTTTTTTGCGATTTCTGCTTCTGACTGCAATATTTCAGATATGTCCAGGAAATTCCGGACGAATGGCAACCCTAAAGAAGACCTTCAAGGGGATCTGAAGATTTTGGCAATAGTAATTTGGGAGAGCTGAAGCCAGAGCATCAGCAGAGGTTGGTTAATCTGAAGAAACAGTGTGTCCTTGACCAGAGAGAAGACTGGTGATAAAGTCCTAAGGAAAGCCTGCAAGGTAACTGTGGGGAGAAGAATTCTGATTGAAGAGAAGACTTCAGATGAAGTTCTCTATGCAGCTGTGATTTAACAAGACAGAAGGGTAATTGGCTAATGGCTTCTTATAGAGGCTGGATGCTGAGTAGGTCTCTAGATTTCTATCTAAAACAAAAGTAAACAACCTGCAAATAAATCCAGTATTTTATATTATAGTAAGATTTAATAAATCATAATACATTTGTTTGGCTTTTAAACCTTGGTTCTCCTGGTCTGCTTGTCTTCTGCTTATATCTAGCTCCTGTGTGTGATAAGAGATGAACAAATAACTTATTTATTTAAAACTCAATGGTGGCAACGAAAATATATAGAAAAGTAAATAAAGCAGATACTTTGAATTTATGCTCTAAGTAGCAGGGATCCTTCCTATGATAATATAAATATGGTGCTGTTGCTTTTTAATAAGTTGTATATGGAAAAGAACAGCTGAGAGGTACAGCAGTGAGAGATCACACCTTGTGGTCCAGAGATGGGGTCCTCCATGCTTTGGTGGATAGTGGTAGGATATTTAAGCCACAGCTGATCCTCCATAACAGCCCCTTGAGCTGCTTTTTCTCCTGCAGATTCAGACATGATCTTAAAGTACCGCATACATGTGATTTTGGCCAAAATGGAAGGGATGGAAGCTGAGAAACTGGACTCTTTTCAACTAGGCCAGTGTTTTGTAGTGGGTAAGAGCGGTAGTCTTGTAATCTGGGGAACCGGGTTCGTGTCTCCGCTCCTCCACATGCAGCTGCTGGGTGACCTTGGGCCAGTCACACTTCTCTGAAGTCTCTTAGCCCCACTCACCTCACAGAGTGTTTGTTGTGGGGGAGGAAGGGAAAGGAGAATGTTAGCCGCTTTGAGACTCCTGAAGGGGAGTGAAAGGCGGGATATCAAATCCAAACTCTTCTTCTCTTCTTCTAGGCTCAGTGAGGCACAGACTCGCTTCACTGTCATTGTGCAGACACTGATTCATCTTGCTTCCACTTGGATGGTAGTAGGCAGAGGCAGTGCACTTAGCATATAGAGCAGCCTTTCTCAACCTGTGGGTCCCCAGATGTTGTTGGACTACAACTCCCATCACCCCTAGCTAGCAAGGCAAGAGCTCAGGGATGATGGGAGTTGTAGTCCAACAACATCTGGGGACCCACAGGTTGAGAACCACTGATATAGAGGCATACACAATACCAGAGGGGTCCCTGCAAGAAACATACCCACTGCTGGATCCCTTTTTCAAAGGAAAGTCACCTTTCACATACAATTTATAACTGAATTGCAAACTGGAAATGAAAATAAGGCTGCACTCGTAAGCATATTTACTTGAATGTTAACTCCATCAAGATCAATAGGGCTTCCTTCAGGGAAAAATGTTTCCAATGGGAGTGTTAAGGTGAAGTATCCATGTAGGACAACACTTGCTCTCTCTGAAATGCACTGTACTCTATTTCTGCCCACCTCCCCTTGTGCTGCCACTGTTTAGAGCAAGGGTAGTCAACCTGAACCTGGTCCCTACCACCCACTAGTGGGCGTTTCAGGATTCCAGGTGGGCGGTAGGTGGTTCTACGCTACCTGTTACTGCAGCACTGATGGACAGTAAGGAAACTTTACCATCAAGAAAAATGCATTAGTGGGCGGTAGGTATAAAAAGGTTGACTACTCCTGGTTTAGAGGATTCCTTTCTTTTCACTGGGTCTTGGTGAAGGTGAATTTCCTGGTGGGTTGTGTCCTTGGATTCAGAGCACAACTAGCATGAACCTGTGCTAAATATCTAGTGTGGACACGACATGTATTGGTTGTGATGCAGTTGAACCATAACCCCAGATCCCCAATTGGCTGCCCTCAGGTAATGTGTCCATCAAACACAATAACTTCTCTACTGTCACACCCAGAGTTGGGCTTCATGGATTCTACCTACCCACATACATACACAGCAGAATTATAACTCTGAAACAAGGTTTTCTGAGAAGTTCAGCTTTAATTGAAAGAATGGTTTTACAGCATTCAAGGCTGTGAAGAAAACGTTGAAAATGTGTTGGCAGCATTTGTCAAAGCTGCAACATCTTGAAGGGACCTGAGCATCAGCAGCCAATGTTCAGTGTAACTCTCCATTTTCCTTTATAGCTCCTAGCCCATCCTGCTCTGCCCTTGCTGACCCCTGATGACTTCCTCCTTCTACACTTCCTCCTTACCTGACCACAGATTCAACTCCTAAACCTGTTTACCAATGCAGCTGGAAGTTTTAAGCTTCCTGGGAGGTTTTGAAATTCCTTTATTACTAGGAATGCCAGAAAACATATTCTAGCTCCAGCTTTGTGGACTTGTATAGCCCACTTCAAAGGAGGGGTGAGGTTTTGTTCTGAAATCCTTCAACTTATATTCCAAGTGACCATTGGAAATGCAGTTTCCCTGTGAGCCAGCCCTTACTAATCAGCATGTAAGGTCAGCCTGCAAGAGTGGAGGAGAAAGGAGGGAAGAGGGGAGGGCAAACCATTTTCAACTCTCCTTGAGCATCCACCATAGCATCTCCAGCTGTCTTTTGCAAGGAATGGAAGAGACAAGTGGGACATGCCTAGCAGAGCACTCCTCATTTTAATAGGACCTTCCTGGAATCATCTGACTCCAACTTCACAAACCACCCCCATTTCTCCTCCTGATCCAACCACCCACTCCACGATACCTCCACAGGGCTCAACAGCCCCTGAAATTTGGAGGTGCCTGCACCGATTTGGCATGTTGGTATTTTGTTTCCTGCCAATCTGAAGTTCAAAAAAAATGACTCTTAATCCCATTGCTGTTGTCTCGTGTCCTTGTTCTGGTGATATTTGGGGAGGGGTAGAACATTTGGGGAGATATTTGGGGTAAAACATTTGGGGAAGGATAGGGACACGAGTGGCACTGTGGTCTAAACCACTGAGCCTCTTGGGCTTACCGATCAGAAGGTTGGTGGTTCAATTCCCCTTGACGGGGTGAGCTCCCGTTGCTCAGTCCCAGCTCCTGCCAACCTAGCAGTTTGAAACCTAGCAGTTTGAAAAGTGCAAGTAGATAAATAGGTACCGCTTTGGTGGGAAGGTAAACGCCGTTTCTGTGTGCTGCTCTGGTTTCGGTGTTCTGTTGTGCCAGAAGCAGCTTAGTCATGCTGGCCTCATGACCCGGAAAAACTGTCTGTGGACAAACACCAACTCCCTCAGCCAGTAAAGCAAGATGAGCGCCGTCTGTGACTGGACTTAAGTGTCAAAGGTCCTTTACCTTTTTCTTTTTTAAAGAACATCTCAAATGAAATGTTAGCCTGTTTTTAAAAGCTGTTCATCAAAACAGTTCTGAGGTTAATCCTGGGGTTTGTGGCTGACCTGAGGCTGAAAGCGTTAACAGCCAGCAGCCCATCCCTACCCTGCTTGCACATAAGCTCTCAATATACCTGGAGAAATGAAGAACAGACATCATTGAGAATGAATATTTTCTCCTTCCAATGAAGTCTCAGCTCAGGGCTGTTCTTTGAAAACTATGCTGTACCTTACGCTCAAGATTGCACAGGAAACAGACAGAACTCTTCTTCAGTCCTGCTGTCAACAATGTGAATCTCAACAAGCAGAAGCAGAAACTTTACTGTCCATTGTTAAACTTTAGTGCTTAATGTTTTAATAAACAGACAGATCCGTCCCCCTGAATCGTTAAGTCAGCAATAAAACAGAGAGCTGAAGCTGCTTTATGATCTTCTTCTGTGAGTTGCTGGCATGTTTGAAAATGAACCAATGGCCTGCGCTTGAAAGCCAGGTTTCACTGCCAAGGTGAAGCACCCTTGAAGCTTTAATGCTGGAATTCGAGAATTCTGGAAGGAAAGTGGCCCATTCTCCCTAGGAAGATGAATTAAGAACATTTGGGAAGAACAGAAATTAAGGTAGCAACTCTCTGTTCTTTCTCCCAAATTTAAAATAATTATGATACATTAAAGCACGTCAAAAAACTGAAAATGCTGGGCCCCATAGCTCTATCCTGTCGAATTCCACTGCAGCATTGACCAAAAATTTGTAAGCTGATGTCCACTTCCCTGGGAGCAAGTCGCACTGAACTTATTTAGCCTTCTGAATAAACATTCTTGTGGATTGGGCTGTTGACAAAGACTTGGGAAGGAAGCCATGTGCAGAAGTTCAGGACTTATGGAATGAATGGAACCAAAATTTAGATCAAATCAATGGCAAACACTGGAAAGGACTTTGCAATGATCTCAGAGTCCACACTGGAGGCAAATAATAGTTTCAGCTGTTCTCAACATAATATTCTCACAGCAGATCCCCCCGCCGCCGCCCATGGGGCATCTCACGTTAGATGACAGTACTTTGGTTTTGTGTGTATATAAATTTCACAGACTCATATGCTACCAATGTACTGATGCTTGGCATTTGAGCAAGAGAAGAAGTTAATTGACAAAGTGTGGGCTATATACCTAGCCAGAATCTGGCAAGAACTACCACTCTGTCTCTATTTGGCACAGAGCGGAAGTTTGGCACGCGAGATACATTGCAGCAAGCATGTGGTGATGTCAGGAAGATGCAGGGCTTTGCTGAATATTTTCCTGTCTCAATTTTCAAGCCAAAAAGTGATGGAGCAGTAGAAATAGTTGGCTAGAAGGTGTATGGCAGGGAGTATTGGGTTGTAAGGTAGGTCAACAAGGAGTTTACCTTACTGCGGGGGCAGTTAGAGGGTGGAAGACCCTCTTGAGCAATGGGGGGGGTGCCTATCAGGATGAGGTGGGGCAATCAACTTCTCTTCCCTTTAAGTTAGGATACAAGCCATAATAAAAAGCAAGATGTCACAGGGCTATGTAAAAAGCAGAGGCAGTGGGAATATAAATGAATAGGTGAGTTTCCACACAGACACACCCCAACAAAAAAAGAAAACCCAGAAATGAAGATGTGAGATAGTGTTTTGAGTGCAACAAGCCAAAGATGTTGGCAATAGGCTAACAATCCTTCAGTGTGGGCCCCTAAATTCAGGTAAAATCTGGGGACATCTCTTTCTTGGTGTTCACCTAGAATGGGTGGCTGTACCCTTGTTTGTAATATATATATACACACACAATTATAGTCTTATTTGTACATATCCCACTGGAGGTATCTTATGCAACTCCTATGTTTGTAGTCTTGGGACCAACGGCAACTCCACAGAAATGGATTTCCATAATCTAGGGGGCAACCACAGAAAAAGCCCTGTCTCTTATATCCACTCACCTCAATGTCTTACATGTAATGAAGCCATCAGGGCTGAAGAGCAGTTCTCCTTACACAACCCCTCTCAGTAGTTGGCTGTGGGAGGCCAGCTGGATAAACACTCGTCCGCGTAACGAGGCCTTTAAGTAACCACCATGGTATGCTCTGCATAACTCCCTAGCTACAGTAGCTCAGGGGTATGGTTTGAAGGCACATGAGGACACCACTTTGCTGAAGCTAAGCTGGTCTGAGTCTGGTCAGTGCCTGGATGGGTGACCTCCTGGGAAAGGTGGAATAAATGTAAGCAAATCAATCAATCAACCAATTCAACCAAGTTACCCTAATGTCTCCTAAAAGTGCATCGGTATGAAGTAGACAGAACAAGGTGCTTCTGGCTGCCAATTATGGGATGCACCTCCCCCCTCCCTCAAAAAATCCTAGTTATCTTCTACATAGTTGGCTAGCTAGTACCATGCTGGGAGAGGTTGGATGAGGATTCTGATCTGGAGGCATGCTCTGGGTTTTATAGGCATTGTAAAAACAGAAATGTCAAAAGAAGGGAGCACGTTTTGATTCAGCTCAATCTTAGCTGTCTCTGTGTATTTGTGTATCTCTCTGTATGTATCCTGACATGCTTCATGGTAGAGTAGAAAACACAGTGCTAGACACAACTGTGTTTTCTAGGAGTTATTTGTGTACACAAAATAAAAGTATTCAAAATGAAAATGGAATCCTCTTCACATTTTGCAGAAAGGTAATCTCAAGGCAACCCTTTAAAACAAAGTCTGCATCTTTGCTGACATCTTTTCCCACTTGCTTTTTATGGGCTAAGATGCTCCCCCCCCCAATAGTGTGCTGTCAACACTGCTTGCAGCTACTCTGGAATGTTTGTGTGTCTGTGTGACTTGTGTGTGACTTTATGAACGTGTTAATACTGCAGTGGGTTTATGTTTTTAAGTCACTTTGAGTCTTCTGTGCAAGAAGCAACTAACAAGTCTAATAAATAATAGTAAAACAATAATATTAATGTAACCTTATTCCACATCTGTCTAATACAGGAGCTTGGGCCTTCCTTTGAAACATTGGTCTTTGCAGAAATTGCAATGCACAACTGCTTGTCCTTTTCTAAGATGCACTGCACCACAGCTATCTTTCAAAAAGAGATGGAGAAAGAAAGAGAGGGGAGGATGAAGACTGACAGGGGAGAGGAAGAAGAGAGGAAGACAGAAGACTAGATATATAGATAGATAGATGATAGATGGATAGATGATAGATGATTCCTGAGTCCAGAAAGGTGAATAATCTGGTGTAGTTTTCAATAGGAGAGACATCTCCCTGACACTGTGTCCACAAACAATTACAACCAGAATATTTAATGTAAACAAGATCATTCTTCTTTAAGTCATTGGGGCTCTGCTGCTTAAATCAAGCTCCAGATGACGAAGAGTTGGGAAGCAGGATCATCCATCAACTCTGCTGAAAGACCTGCTCCACTGAATCCCCTCCCCTCAATTGTCACCTAGGAGCATCTATTCCATCAGGAGACAGTAGGGGCTGGGAAACAGGGCCTTCCATTGGGTGTGCTGAAAGTCCATCTCCATTGCATCTTCAACCCCTCAGTTGTCACCTGGAAGCAAATGTTCCATCAGAAAGTGTTGTGGCCCTGGTGTCAGACTCCCTGTCTGCAGTGGATACAATCATTGCACCAGTACCTCTCTGGCCTCCAACTTGAGCCCTATATGACTCCTCTCCTGTCACCTGGCAGCAGCCATTTCATTGGGCTACACCACTGGAAGAGAGGCCACTCCATCAGCTGTGCTGAGAGATCAGCTACATTGCACTTCTCATCTCCCTGAACTGCTTCCATTCCAGATTTCCTTCTTCCTCCTCTTCCCCTTTTCCTTTCATGTGTGTGTGTGTTGTAGATGCTAAGCCTGTAGGCAGAAACTGTCTTGCTTTGATGCCTTATATGGAAAAAAAATATCTCTTGACAGAAAAGAAGGATAAAAATGCCTCCAATAGATAAATACTATACAAGTATTTGAACTGATTTGTGGGTCACAGCTAAAGCCCTTGTGCTGGCTGATAACTGTAAATTCTTTTTCACTCTCTCACAACATAATTTTGTGTCATTATTATATTATTTTAAATATATTTTTATTTCTAGTGGAGAAATGCATGTTCGTCTGTTTATTTCTTTTCTTTAGCAAAATTGTTAACAGATGACCTTATATTTTCTTCATCCTTTTTCATCCTCTCCGTCACCATTTGCATTTACTTAAACCCAAATGCCAGGATAAGGAAGACACACATTTATTCCTTGCTTCCTTAAAGTCTTGAGATATTAATACATTAGTAGTTGCTTGATAGGCTCAGAAGATGCTAAAGATTATGGCGCATAATATTGCAGTAATTGTTAATAAATTACAGCTGCACTCTGGAGCCTCTGATGGTAGCATTAAAGGGTTTTCCTCTTCGTTTTCTTCTTCTTCCCTTTCTTAGAGGGGGGCTTTATTCATCACAGCCACTGCATGTGAGGTGGCCTGCATCAGTAGTCTGATCTGTCCATACATCTTGTTGTAAAATTATTAGCATATTATCCTGGGGCAGTGGCTTACAATTCTCTCTCTCTCTCTCTCTCTCTCTCTCTCTCTCTCTCTCTCCCCCCCCCCTCTCTTCCTAGCTCAGCAGAGTGATTGAACCCAGCCTCCTTCCCCAGAGTGAAAGCGAAAAGGAATTTGATCCTCGTACACACCTGATGGGCAGTGACTGGCCTGAAGAAACAATCAACAGTAGAAGGAGTCAATTGAAAATGAATATTTGAGTGCCAAGCTCTTTTCCATTTCTTCTACTCAAGCCAAAGATCCATTTCTGCACACCACCATTGCTTTTAGTAAGTGCTTCATGCAAGTGTCTGGTGAGAGGGAAATCAAGCCATACCCAAATATTATCTTCTGCATAAAAAATACACCCACCTTTGCACAGAGTGGATCCAGGTTTGAGGAGGTCCTCAGGAAACAGTTCCCCTCTCCTATGTTAGTGAGCCCCAACTGACTTGGCAGCAGCATCACTCCACCCATTTGAGGAAAGTTAAATGGCATCCTCTGCTAGGGGACAGCATCTTAAGTGTCCGCAGTGCCCCCAAGCAATGCAATGGAAGGGGCATTGTGTGCAGGTCCAGCCACCTGGTGCAGAGGACCCAAGGCAGGCATTTACACTGGTGGACTCTACTGGGCCACAGTCATCCCAGGTGCTGCCTAAGGCCACGCCTTCCCTTGTGCAACCCCCATGCCCAGTTTAGCCAGCTAGTTTTGTGCTCCTGCATGTGAAATGAGTGGGAAATGTAGAACTGAAGACGGGTATGATAGGATTGGAATACTCCATGCTAGGTCCATCGGCGGCTGCAGGGACTGGGCTGTAAAGAGATGGGCAGATGCAGAGGAGGGAGGGGGTGGCAGAAGCAGGGTCAGGTTCACAGGTGCCAATCTGCTGCATGGTGGAAATATTGAACACTGGTGGAGAGGCATCTCTTTAGAAAGCCATGCAACAAGTTGTTCAAGTTGTTCCGTCCTTTTACAGAATCATAGAATTGTATGGACCATGAGTTCATCTAGTTCAACACTCTGCAATGCAGGAATCTTTCACCCAATGTGGGGCTCAAACCTATGACCCTGAGGGGTAGACAGTGTGGTGCCCTCCAGATGTTGTTGGAATCCAACTCCCATCAGCCCCAGCATCACAAATAACTCAGTGGGTAACCTCACATGAGGCACTGACTCCCCACCTTAATCCTTAATTTGTAATATATGTGGAATAGTACTGGCCTACCACACAAGATTGTTGTTAAGGACTTCTGCGATAATGTGCGTGAAGTTCACTAAGCAATAATTCTTACAGTAATGTTACAGGAACAGGGTTGACTTCAAGATACAGCTCTCCCTGGGAGCTCTACCCTTAAATGGCTGGGTATGGTCCAGTACAAAAATGCTGTACAAAGGCACAAAATGAGGGTCACAAAATGGACTCTACCTTTGCAGTTGACAAGAAGTTCACAATGGCACCCAGAATAGTTTTCTACGTGGTAGAATCAGAACCCCGGTGCTCACCAGCAGTGGAAATTTATTGCCATTGTAGAAGCACTGAACAGAATAATTTAAACTTTCCGTAAGTTTTGTGGGAATGGGACGCAGCTGAAATCCCACACATCGGAGCCATGCAGCTTTTCACCATGTAGAGGAACTCTGTGGCTGCATGCAGATTAAGAAGATGGGTGGGTGATGCAGTCATGGTGTTGGACTAATGCTTGCCACAGCAGGCGTGATGTTCTGGTCACTGCCAGAGGAAATTAGAACCACGAGTGCAGTTCAAACAGATCAGGTTATTCTTGAGCTGAGCAAAAACAAAATGGGAATGATACCAAAGCTGCAAAATAAATCAGTGACAGAGGTGGAGCGGCAGAAGACAAATGAAGTTCAAATTCCTCCTTGTTTATTTGAATGTTTGGACCATTTTCCACTTGATTTATGCATTTGCTTCCATATATTTTTCATTTTTTTATTTATTTTGGAGATAATTGGATTTCGAAGCTTTGCAGCCAGACACTGTAATTGATCTCTAAAAAGATGGATTTGTCGCTCAGCTGGGCACAAACCTGGCAACTGGAAAGGGATATATACAGATATATAAACAATGACACACACACAGAGAGAGAGAGAGACACTCAAACATATACTCAGTTGGTACAATAAGTAGGTTAGAGGAAGAGCTACAGGGTTTTGCTTTTTCAGCCAGCCAGGAACTGGGCTAGAACTATCATGTGGACAACATTTCTCTTCTGCACTGACTTTGGGTGCTGTACCAGTTCTGGGTGCTCATTGATGGTGTTCATGATCTTATGTATCTTCCAATGCAAGAAGGAAATGAAAGGAGCAGTGGCAATACACTTGCGTTTTCAT
Source organism: Podarcis gaigeae (assembly GCF_964106915.1). Classification (NCBI taxonomy): domain Eukaryota; kingdom Metazoa; phylum Chordata; class Lepidosauria; order Squamata; family Lacertidae; genus Podarcis; species Podarcis gaigeae. Next base: position 64,216,714 of record NC_139681.1, read on the forward strand.
TTTCTAATTATTGTAAACATGTAAAAAGGGGGGCATTGTTGTCAACCTCCCCACAAGTGGTTGCACAGGCTCCACCTGTGTGTGAATCTCACACAAATTCCATTTTTGTGTGTATATTATAGCAGGCAGTAGATAGAACAAAGAATTGTGAATGCCAAGATACATATAGCTACATCTGCTCCCTTCTTGGAAAATGAGAAGCTTGTGAAGTAAGTCCTACTGTGTTCAATATGGTATCCTCCTTACCTAGTAGTGGTGTTTATGACCGCAGCCATAATCTTGCATGGATGCTGTCCAATAAGACCTTATTTGCATTGCAACTGGAGGTAGACGAGTTTCTGGAAACACGTTTTTCGATTCCCTTTGCCGTCACTGTTGGGTTTGTTCATGATGCACAGAGTATTACCACATCAACATTCAGAGTCATAAATCAAGCATACAAAGCTCCAAATTTTTATTTTGAACAAAATCCCAGAAGATTTAAAAGCATAATAAATAGTTTTGCCATCTGGCTGAGGAGCCTTTAAGAATTCAGGTTCGCAGACTAATCTCTATAGAAGGGTTTATGAACTTCATTTTAATGTAAGCTGAGAGCCTGACAGAATCACACGGCTCCAAGGCTTGGACTTTGACAGCCACAAGACTCATAACAATGCCATGGGTTTTGGCAGCAGCTCTGGTGAAGGCACAGCTTCTCTGGAATGCCAATTAACTTGGGCTCAGACAACATGGGTTGGAGGCATACCTACCTGTTTAAACCAGATCTGTACTCTCAGTCAGCTATAAAGCATGGGTGGAAGTCTGATTTAAAAAGGAAAAGGAGTGTGTGAGTGAGGGGAAGCCAAGCATTTTCTCCTTTCATGGAGAAAACTGCAATCCATCAGACTTCTGGCACTTTCCCCCAGTTGATCCAGAGTGGTAGGGCAGAATTAAGAGCACAAGGCATATATGGGGAAGGGTTGCTGAACCCTCTCAGCTCAGAGATAAGGGTGGGGGTTAGAATCTCTTCCTCATATATGCTTTGTACTCTTAAATTAGATTCCCAAGCCTCATTGTTCACATGGCAAGAGCAGAGTCAGGTGTAAGCAAACTGAACTGCCATCACCTATAGTTTTACCCTTAAGACTGCTTCACTCATTATAGTAAAATGCTGTGTGTATATGCAAGCAAAAAATAAATAAATGTAATGAGCATGTCAAACTCTCCTATTTTACACCAGTACCCTTCTAAGGGAACCTGGATTCATCACGGGTCCTGAATGCTTATACAGTGGTACCTCGGGTTACATATGCTTCAGGTCACATAAGTTTCAGGTTACAGACTCCGCAAACACAGAAATAGTACTTCGGGTTAAGAACTTTGCTTCAGGATGAGAACAGAAATCGTGCAGTGGCGGCGCGGCGGCAGCAGGAGGCTCCATTAGCTAAGTTGGTGCTTCAGGTTAAGAACGGACCTCCAGAACGAATTAAGTACGTAACCAGAGGTACCACTGTACACTCAGTAGCAAACAGAGATTTACTGCTATGGGATGTGAGAAGCAGCCAATAGCAGGCTGCAATCCTTAAACATGGAGGGGGAGCAGTTAAAATGAGATGACATAAATTTCTCCCAGGTTTGGGGCCATGTTGTAAGATCATGAAGGCACTAGATCCTTCCTAGCCAAGTGTTTGTCTAGTCCTCCACCAACATGTCCACAACACATCTGCCTTTTGGCACTCTGGGTTTCATAGGTGTTTGTGTGTGTGTGTGTGTGTGTGTGTGTGTGAGAGAGAGAGAGAGAGAGAGAGAGAGAGAGAGAGAGAGAGAGAGAGAACAGGTTTACTATGCCATTGCTGTGATTGGCCATTTACAAGATATGTGTAACATAGCTGACATATGCAATCAGTAGTTCATCCTTCAGGAATTCTTTGCCAAAATGCCAGTAGAATATTGTGCTTTCATTCCCATTATCCATCTACTGTAGTGAAAATGGGGCAAAACAGCGATCATTCAGCTTTGGGGGAAGCTTTTGTGGCTATTGTCAAAGGGTATTTCCATAGCCCTATTATTGCATATCTTTCTACATCCATTGCACTTTTCAGTCTCAGTATCTTTGGATCCTCTGTGGGCCTTAAAATTATCCAATAGAAATGTTTGAAGATACAGGCCCTACCTCCCTAAATTTAGTTATTTCAGAAAGAAAGAAAGAAAGAAAGAAAGAAAGAAAGAAAGAAAGAAAGAAAGAAAGAAAAAAAGAAAGAAAGAAAGAAAGCAGGCACTGATTCCACAGCCTGGTATGCAAAGGATTTCCTGGCCTACACTAGGCCCTTGCATCTGTTATGTGTTTGGTGGTGGTAGTGGGGCCTTCGATCAGGAAACAGAAGGACTCTTGTTTCCACCAGACAGGCTCTCTTGTTGATTTCTGGCCAGCCCTAGAAATCAATCTTTGTCCCTGACATAAGATGAGGCTGCTAGAGAGGTCCCTCATCTGCCTCCTGGTTCAACTATAGCATCCTTCTTATTGGTATTCGACAGCACCACTTCCCTTCATAAAAGGAACCTCTCCTCCATTCAGGGAGTTGGGCCAGGTTTTGCTTTACATTCATGTGTCTCGTTTCCCACATCTGGGGGAGAATAAACAGGCATAACTATGGAGACCTCTTTGCTCACTAGCCATTCCCAGGACAATGTTCTGCCCTGAGGAAAAAGTATGAATCTTCCTACCAGACTACCCAGATTTACATCAGCTGTGCCATTCTTTCTATAGCTACAAGGAGTCACCCCATTCCCTGACATTTTAGGAAATGGGGGCAGATGGTGTGTCTGCTTGCCAACCCATAAGCAGAGTTTGATGAAACTCCCTTTAACCCCTGAGAGCCTAGTGCTACATTTGTCTTCAGCACCATGTTGGATTTGGCAATGAGGAATGAATTGAATACTCCGTGAAAAAATTATAATTCATCCTTTCTTAACCACATTCATCCCTCCCTCCCTCAATAGCAGAATTTAGTTCTTCAGGGCAGGAAATGTTTTATGTTAACTATCATATAAACACTGAGGGCACTACATATATGAAACAGGACGAGGAGGAAGAGGAGAAATTCCGCAGCTGATGCAAAACTCAGTGGTAGAGCATTTGTTTGCATGCAGAAGGTCCTGATCTCAACCCCTGGCATCTCTATGTAGGCTTTTGAAATCCTGGAAAGTTAGAGACTGACCTAAACTGGATGGAGCAATGGTTCAGCTCAGTCCAAAGCAGCTTCTTGCATTTCTTTGTCTACAGAGTAGACCGTGGTTCTCCATCTTCACTTTCACAGTCTTACGAACCTTTTCGCTAGAGTCTGGATCTTGGATCTTGTCTCTGTGAAATATGTGCTTTATGTCATCTTCGGAGGAAGGGTGGTATACAAATCTAATACACAAAATGAATAAAATGCTGCAGTTAATCATGGTGAGAAGAGGAACCATTCCTCTTCCTGGTGGGTCTCACACCCACACAGAACAAAGACGTAGAACTTGGAGGCTGAGCAAGCAATATAATAATCCTCCAGAGCTCTATTACAATACTTCCATGGAATTTTTGTGGCTTGTGGGGAGGATTGTTTTACAAATAAATCTCCAAAGAGGTAGGGGAACTCTCCATCCATTGTCCATTGTTGTAAAAGCTAGAAGAGGTAGTATTACTGACAATCCATTTCCCCATATGGATCCCATATCCCTTTGAGCACCTGATCTTCTCCTGCAGGCCCTCCTTTACTGCTTACTATCTAGCACCCAGCAGCTGCACCGACAGAGTCCATCCCCAAGCCTGTCAGCACAGGAAATGGGTTTCAGTGCCTTGCATAGCTACGCTCTGTAGACAAAGCCACTTGGCAAGGGCTGCTAATTCCCCCTCCTCTGTGTTATTTTGTTCAGCATAACCAAGTCTTCAGGGATAGAATTTCTACCAGAACTTGTTAACAATTTATAACTATTGGCTTGATCGTGGAAAGCGGGAGATTCCTTCATTAAATTAGTCCCTGATCCAGACTCCCTGAAGGAAAATACATTCTTCAAAAAATGCAAGGATTATAAGCAAACCTCACAAAGCCAGTAAAAATAGAAGCAGTGAGGGTTGGTGTTTGCTGTCAGAGAAGATCTAAAGCTGTCAGAAAGTGAGCTTTTGTATTGTTCTTTATAGTTTCCACTTGTCATTCTTAAAGGGGCCCTGCTTCAACATTTTTTTAAAAAAATACAAAAACTCATGATTTCTTCAAGCAACCGCAGACAAATTATTGAAGCCTGATAGGTCATAGGACAGTAGGTCTGAAAATATGGTCAGTCAGCTCAAGACCTTCTGGTCATCAGATGTGTTGGGCATGAACCAAGTATTCCCAGTGCTGCTGACATCTTTTTAAATGCCACAGATATAAGTTGGCTCTGTAGAAGACCTTTTGATTCCTCAAGGTCAGCGGTGAATGTTTCCTTGGTGGATGTTTCCTTGGAACCAAGATGGGTGGTGGTGGTTGGTCCTATTGTGTGATTGGGTCATCTTCTAATGTATGAGAGAGCAATTCCTATACATTTTTATTCCGAAGCAAGTCTGTGAGTTTATTAGGCCCCAATGAATAAATGAATTCATTAGGATTGCAGCATACTGCGCAGCTTAGGAGATAGGGGTGAGATCTTGTAGCAGAGTCCTAAGCCCTGCTGGATAACAGCATCCTGGCAGGACCTGGCTTTTTCTTACCTTTTACTTTGGCCATTTTCTTCTTTCACTTCTTCTTTGGAGTCAACAGGAGAGAGAATTAACTAGTCCAGCTCCAGGACTGGCATAGTTGAGGGTTCCTTTAGGGGGACAAAAGGCATTAAGATCTTACAGGTCCTTGGTTCCTCACCCCAACCCTGCCCATGCCCTATTTTTGTTCATATTGTTGGTGGAAAACTATTGGCAGAATATCTACACCCATAGTGCTTTCTGTGGGCATACCGGGGGGCATATATACCATCTTGTTGATGGGTTTCCCTCTTTGTTGGTGGAGCAGCACTTACCCCACATACAAGGGCATCTCAGCTGGCCTTTAGCTATATTTGGCTATCTTTAGAATTGCTTACTAACTGAGTCAATGAATTCAATGAGATGTTATTGTGCAGCGAATGAACAGAAATCCAAATATTGGATGGTTTGTCTCAAACGATGGAGGCCTGTTCAAACTTGGCTTCCATGTATGGCCAAATGTAGAATGAGAGCTCATGACTCACAGAAATGTGCGAGGGCCTCTCTGTGAAATGTTGCTAATCTTACTGAAATGTTCACTCTCCCTCAGCAAAGAAAAAAAAATTGCTGCAGCAGGTCCATCTGAATTCACTTCACATTTTGCTGTTGACATCATATGTGCAATGCCCCTTGGAGAATTTTGCTGAGCACATCAAAACCACATGCTTTTGACTTTCCCAAAATCCATACAAAGCAACACCCTCCAAATTTACCCTGAATTTTCACTGTCCGTGAAATTCATTGGCACTTTGGCTGATGACGTCTGGTTTGGAATACACAGGGTGCTACTGCGAATTCTAAACCAAGTGAGTGGCAAGAAGGCACCTGCAACAGTAAGTGGATAGCAACACATTCAGGCGTCCAACGGAGAACAACAATAAATGAAAACACCAGAGCTGTTACAGTTCATGGGTCAACCTCAAAGCAAAAGCCCCGAAGCATCACTCCTGGCTCTTTAGCTATTTGCCTAAGTAATGTTCTTTCCCAGTTATTCAGTTCTGCATTTCAATCCCAGTAGGGGGTTGAATGTCTCCACCCAGTGCCCATCAGTATGTGAATTGAGGAGGAAAGACTACACCTCATCACTTCTGCCGAATTGGTTTCCTAATTGATGTTGCACATTTTAACAAGCAATCATGAAGAATTCTGGTGGGGGAGGAAAAAAAGTGGGAGGGGGAAATGGGCACCTTCAGTGTTCAGGCTGTTAACTGTAATTAGCCTGGTTTCTGAGATGTAATTATCTCGCAATCTCAAAGCAAACACCCTGGAGGGAGCAGCACAGTTAAAGACAATCCGGTATTAAAAATAAATTATTAGAATGATGCCCACTTGCTGGTATTTCAGGATCTGTCCGTATTTCCCTTTCTTATTTAGGTGTCTGCGCTTAGCTACTGTGACTCGTCGCACCTGCCTGTCTGGTGAGGTGCAGCATTTTTCTTCCCTAGTTATATGATCCAGAAAGAGGTTGGGGGTTGAGGAAGAGAGAGCAGATCTATCCCTGCTGCACACTATGAACTGCTGTTTCGCTTTGTCACACTGCAATTAGGAAGCCACTACATTTGTGGTGGAATTTAATTCTTACCGGCTATTTAATAGATCACACTTTACAAAGTGTTTGAAGTGTTTGAAAACAAATGGGTTGTAAGAAGAACATGATGCAGACGAGTCTCCCAAATGCTTGCCATATTTTCAACAACCACTTGCATGAGGACACCATTTGCGTGAGGGAAAACGTTGCAAGGTCTCGGGCCTGCCTGGAAATACTGATCAGAGAGACCCTCATCCTAGTCCATGGTGTGTTGGAACTGTATGGTGAGAGTTGGAGGTGAGAGAAATCTACTCTGGCCCTTCCGAGATGCACAGGTTGTCTACTTTTCCTTCACATAACACTGAGGAGAGGTGCTGGCAAAAATTATGCCCTGCATTACTGGCAAATCTGCCAAAGAGTAGACGAGTGGAGGTCTGTATCTTACACTGCACTTGGCACAAGTATTTCACTGTTGCTGTTTTTGCATGCAAACATGCCTTTTCATATTTCAACAGCAGTTTGGTCTGCCAGCACTTTTGGGTGGATGCAGATGTAGATCATTCATCCCTACACAGAATCATAGAATTGTAGAGCTGGAACGGACCCTGAGGATCATCTAGTCCAGTGGTTCTCAACCTGTGGGTCCCCAGATGCTGTTGGACTACAACTCCCATCATCCCTGAGCTCTGGCCTTGCTAACTAGGGGTGATGGGAGTTGTAGGTCAACAACATCTGGGGACCCACAGGTTGAGAAAGGCTGATCTAGTCCAGTGCAGGAATATCCAGCTGTCCCATATGGGGATCAAACCTGCAACCTTGGCATTATCAGCACCAAGCTCTAACCAACTGAGCTATATCTTACAACCTCCTCAGTATAGATTTGTCCGGGCAATAGAGCGCTATGTGCAGTGAGTCCTTTGATATATTGACCACATTTCCTCAGTGTATAAGTGGCCAGGTCAACAACCTGGAGGACTCTTCTCTCTTGTAAGTCAATCATACGGTTGGTGAGGGATGAGATGGGATGGGAGGCACTACATAGTGGTAACTGAAGGGAAGATGGGGCTCATACCCTTACCAAAGGAAGGCACAGAGCAACCTCCAGCCTTGGCTGCTACTGTCTGAATACTGTGGGTAGCAGTGTGCTATCTGACATCTGCGGGCCACATAAAGTGTGCTGGCAATTCACCATCTGCATACCTGCATGGTGCTGACTGAACTGCTTCACATCTGTCTCATATCTCCCTCCAGCCAGAATCTGAAGCCTCCTCCCTCTCAGCTGCAGCCAGATTGGCTTGAAGACATTTTGCTGCCTGAAAAAAGATGGTGCCTCTTCCATCTCCAAAAGCTGGCAGCTGAATCTTCCTTTCCCACTGGCAATGGGGCAGTGTCCTCCGCTGTGCCTGAGGACAGCAGGTGTATTGTGAGCAGGAGCTAAAGTAACTTAGAAATGGCTGTATGGGGGAATCAGTTCTGGGTGGCACCAGCAGGGAAGAAGACAGGAAGATCTGACTACTTTCAGTTTTGTGCATAGTCGGGTAGCAAGCTACAGCTGAGTAAAATCTGGTCACCTGACACATGCAGCTCTGTCCATTTCCACCCCCAGCATCTGCTGCCTTAGGTGGCAGCAACACTCTGTCTAATGGTAGGGCTGGCCCTGCTTGTGGTTTTGGACCCAGTGGTGGATTTTGGGATCTCAATTTCAGTGGTGTTCTGTGTGCCAAAATTCAGCACCCTTCTGCTTCTCATGCTCCATTGTAAATAATATTTGTGGCACCCCCCCTAAGTCTGCCTCTGTGTATATACACAATGCATTTAAAGGGGAGGGGAGGGAATGTGCTTTTAAGGTATGGTGTGTGTGTAGCCTTTGTCACAGTCAAGTACTGCCTCTTTGCCCATTCTCTGCCAACTGTTTTGGTGGCTTTAAAGAATGGGAGGGGGAACCAATGTTGGTGGGCTTCAGTCATTCCTAATCATTGGGCCATGTTGGCTGCCATTGAAGGGATTTTGTGTGTGGCCACATCTGGAGGACCACAGGTTCCCTATTCCTGCTTTAGAGAGTTATTAAGTTGTAACATGCCATACCCCATATTCCTGGGCCTCTGTACAAAATGAAGGTGTATATAAAACATTGAGGGTGGGAATTTTATGAGTACATATGTATATGCAGAATTAGAGCACATTCATGACTCCTGTCCCCATATTTAACGCGAGAAGCAGCTCCTAGCTCTTCCTTTAGTAGCATGCAATTAATGGATGCCTTTCAGATTGGAAGCTGGACTACTAATGCAACAGACTTTATAGCAGCTTTAACTGCTGCAGCTCCTCTTAGGTCAACCTCATAATTCTTCATACAGCAGGAAGCAACTGCGTCGTCTCCCTTTCTTCCTCTCCTCCTCATATCTAGTCACTCACAGGATGCACAGAGCGAATCTGGAGAGCCCATTAAAAGCCACTCATCTGGAAAATAGTCTCTGGGCCTTGTGCTCACACCGGGGTCTTAGCTGCTGAGATGAATCTGACAGTAGCAGCAGCAGCAGCATGTCCATGGGGAAGAGACGCGGCTGTTAATGGCTTCACAGATAGACCGTGTGGCAGTTTTCATAAAGTGATTAATAATTAACACGCCGAGCCCGTTCAGATTGGTGGAGGCTATAGATCGGAATCTCCTTCTCAAAGGGATTGTAGCAAAAAGTAAAATGAGAATGAAAACTGCTATGGTGGTCCATGGGAATTTGGGGGTGGAGGGGGCGGGAATCCAGACAGCAACTCTGGCACAATACTTTTATTAGGCTGAACTAAAGTAGTTACAATTTGCAAAGTAGTACACAAGTTTGCCAGAGTTCTAAATGTTATGGGATGAGGAGGCAGAGGTAAAAGGTGTTTTGCTAGGCATGATGAAAAACCCCAGAATGCCATTTGTAACATGGAATTCAGAAAGGTGGTTTGTTTGATTGTTTGACTTCCTTACTTTAGACCACAGGATGGGCTACTATTCCCATCCTCAATGGAAATTCTCACCACTATTGGCCATGTTGGCTGGAGTTGAAGTGAGTTGGAATCCAACAACATCTGGAGGGCTACAGCTTCCCCTGTTTTCGATTATGCTTGGCTTGCACACATAGATCTCAGGTTGCAGCAAGCCAGGGAAGTCCAAGAGCAGCTCTCCCTTGAAAATATGAAAACCTGTACAGTGGCACCTCGGGTTACAAACACCTCGGGTTACAAACACTTCGGGTTACAGACTCTGCTAACCCGGAAGTAATACCTCGGGTTAAGAACTTTGCCCCGAGATGAGAAAGAAATCGTGCAGCAGTGGCACGGCGGCAGTGGGAGGCCCCATTAGCTAAAGTGGTACCTCAGGTTAAGAACAGTTTAAGGTTAAGAACGGACCTCCAGAACGAATTAAGTTCGTAACCAGAGCAGTAATCATTGTAGTTGTTCAGATTTGTTTCTACCACTAATCAGAGCACATTGTCCTCGTGCAAGGCAGAAGCAGAAGTAAAGAAAAATATGGTAATCCTTTTGTTTGTACAGCTGAAGGTTTATTTTAGGTGGTGCATCAGACTTAGAGTCAATGGAAGCCAAACTGGGTATTAATATTACCTAGTGGTTGCAAGGAATCTGCTTTTCCAACTTAGGCAAAGTCCCATAGCTAGGCAGTAGAATAGCTGGGGAGCGTAGGGAATCTTTTTCAGCCCAAGCACATCATTCGTTCATAGATAGGGGTGGGGAAGAGGATTAGTTTGGTTTTCATTTTTAATGCAAAACCTCCTAATTTGTACTTCCCATAACAATTTGTGTAGCAAAAAGCAGCTATTTTTCAAAATACTTTTCTAAATTTAGCGGCTCAGCCTCAAACAGTGTACAAGAATGCACATATTAAGGAAAAGTGTGCATAAAATGCTTTGATTAGTGCAAACAACACCAAAAAGTCTGGTGTCAGGGAACATATCTTGTAAAAATGTATACATTAATAATAATAATAATAATAATAATAATAATAATAATAATAATTTTTTATTTATACCCTGCCCTCCCCAGCCAAGGCTAACAAGCAATAATAAAAACAAGTTGAATGAATACAACTTAAAAACAAGATTAAAATACAACAACTAAAATATTGAAACATTAAAATATTAAAATGCAGCCTCATCAAACTAGGAGAAAGGAAAAAGAAAAAAGAAAGCAGAGGAGGGAATCAAATTGGCTCCAAGTCAAAGGCCAGACAGAACAACTCTGTCTTACAGGCCCTGTGGAAAGAAATCAGATCCTGCAGGGCCCTGGTCTCATGAGGCAGAGCGTTCCACCATTCCGGAGCCAGAGTTGAAAAGGCCCTGGCTATGGTTGAAGCTAATCTAACTTCCTTAGGGCCCGGGACCACTAGGGTGTTGCTATTTATGGACCTTGAGGCTCTCCAAGGGGCATACCGGGAGAGGCGGTCCCGAAGGTACGAGGGTCCTACATTAGGATAAATGTACACTATAAATTTTTCAGGGACTTAATAACAATAAGAATTATCAGACCAATGTGGAAATGGGTGGAACTGAGGTTAACATATGAAAGATGAAGAGACAAAGAAATTGAAATTGAAAGATTTCCCCATTACTATTCATGGCAACCATTCAGGGGCGACTTGCAAGTGATGGGCAGGGCCAGGTGAAAAAAAGTGGGTGGAGCAACAGATGAGACTGTTATCTTTCTGGGGTAGGTTGTATTCCAGTCATGCAAAAGTCAGAGGTTTCTAACCCCTCCCCCCAACACACACACACCTCCATTCTCCTTCCAGGAAGTAGGCATTATCACAGTTCATTGAGAGTGTGCACTCAAGACACATGAAGAGCAGAGTGGGTGAAAAGCGGAGCATGGACAGGGGACATGACTCAGAGAGAGTCCCAAGGTCTAGACAGAAGCCTGGAGGGATACATTCAGACTCCGACCTAGAGGTTTCTACCCCGGCAGGAAAGGGTCATTTGCCTCCAGTTCTAGTGTTCACATCAGGGGTATAAACTACTTATGGGCCTCAACCTCTCAGTTGGGCCAGTGATCTAAGACTGTACAAAAGGTGTGAGTAAAGCATCCCAGTGCTCTTTGTTTGTGTAGACAAGGATTCACATATCAGGATAAAACAAAGCAGTCCTGTTTTAAGATCTTGATGATATCAGCCAGCCCATAACTTGCCGCTACAGCTGCTAATTGCTTTCTTTCAACCCTTTTCTGGACCACCTGATTTATAGTTCCAGCTCTAGACTGTTTTCACACCAGTCCCGTCTCCCGTCTCCTTCTCCTCAGCAACTTCTTCCTTTCTTGCATGACTACCCTCACTATGGGCCCAGCTGATGGAGGGGAACAATATGCCTTTGTGCAGAGCAAGAAGAGTCAGGATTAATTGGTACGTGAGCCCTACCCAAGGTGGGTCTACAGCCGGCAACTCTGGACAACCCCATCAATTCTGCTAATGACCAGGATAATGATGGTGTTCTTGTTAGTAACTGTGAAGATAACAAGGCAAACGCTAGTCTCAATTATTGTAAAATGTGCAGAAGGCAATTTAGAATAATAAATGTTTAGAATGTTAGGATTAAAAAAAAAAGAAAGAAAAGGTGCCTGCTGTCATTAGCTGGCTCTCCATCTCTAGAGTGTAAAAGGGTCTTCTGGTGAAATTTGTGTAGGAAGGACCTAGAGTGCCTCGTTCCCTAATTTACCAAAGCTATATCCCCATGTTAATGAAGAACAGCATGATATGTCACTAGAGCATTTCCGGAAACATAGGACATTCTTATCCAATGGGTGTTTTCCAAGTCTATTCCAGTTACAGACTCCTGTTGTACAACAATAACCACAAATCTCATTCAAGCATAATATATAAAAAGTTTGGTTTGAATTCCTGCAGTTCTTTCACAGTGGCTTCCTCTCTACCCTATTTTTAATTACCCCATTTTTGATTTGAAAATGACACAGTTCCCCAACTGGATTCTTTTGAGGACATGTCCAAATTGCCATCTTGAAGGAGCAGCTTTCACCCCACGTTTCCATCCTGTAGTGATAGTCATGTGCAAATAGTTGAAAAACTGTCACAGAGATGATGTAGCACATTACTTTTCTATTGCTGGAGGGGGTAAGACACCAGTGGGTTCAAGTTCCAGGAATGGGAATTTTGATTAAACATTGGGAAGGACTTCTTAGGAGCTGTTTGGTAGTGGAACAGGCTAGTGGTCTCCCCCTCTTCTTTGTTGTACAATACATAAACAGATGCTGTTCTCCTATCAGGGATCCTGTGGCATCTAATTCCTGTATCTTCAGGGGATCAAACACGATAATGATTGAGATATATTCCACTTCTATAACTCCAGTACGCCAACATTCCAAATTGTCAAGAAAATAGAGGTCAAGCCCAGTGATTCTTTTTAAGAAGAATGAATGAAGTTAAAGGCAAACAATAAGATCTGCAACAATATCTTCTGGTAGGATTGATGTTCTGCAGCACATTGTTCAATGTGTGCTTGTGCAAATCCCACCATTCATTTGGGCCTCAACTTCCCATCTGTAAAGCGTGATTAATAAAATCGGTTTAAATCTGCTACTCTGGCAATGAGGATGGACTAGCAGGCATCACTGCAATAATGACAATGAATGCTTCTGAAATCCATGTCCATCCCCAAGAGATCTCCAGCAAGGGTATCCAACTGTGAATCAATGGCTGTGGAGCATTAGATCAATGACAGCTGGAGTCTCCCCTCTGGGAGTTATTAACAGTCTTGTGGGTCCCCAAAGGCTCTCCTTGCCATTAACTAATTAATGAATTAATTAATGCCTCTTGCATCGGGAAAGGGTTGGTACACAGCAGTCAGCACTGTATCTTTCTTAGGGTTCCCTCCCTCCCCCCTTTACAGTATGGCGAGCCATTAAGTGCTGCTTCTTGTCACTGTGATCTTTTATTGATCCAGCAAGAACCAGCAGCCGATGGCCTTCACCCCAGCTAGCTTTGATGGGATCCATAATGAGTTGCTACAATAAAGGGTTTATTGCAACAGTAAACCTTCCCTTTGAGATAGGCAAACACTCCTTCTAATGGTGTGGATTTCAGTGACTCTGTGCCATTTCCCCCAGTTATGTGTGAAATGCTCCTTTGGGATTCACACAGAGGCCAGTCTACCGAGAGCTTAAAAGGCCCATTCTGTATTTTTAAGAGGCTGGCACATGGTGCCCAATCTTACCCCCATGCCACAAGTAAACATCAGGTACAGCAAAAGTTTTATATAGAAAATGATTTTGATTGCAGCATTTAGTTCCTCAGGGCCTCTGTGAAACTCTGTTGATTAGAGGCAGCTGCCTCTTCCTCAGCCAGGGTTGTCCCCCCAAACCACCAGATAAAGTCTGAAGACTTGGGTACATTTCTCCTCAGCTGAACAGTTTCCCAACTGAGGACTCGTTATAAATTATTTTTAGCTCTTCTCTGGCAGGTTTAGACCATTCCCATCCCATCTCTACCCGCTAGAAAATTGAACTGAAAGAAAATGCCACCTCAGGATTAAGATTGTGAATTTATGACATCTTCTAACCAGGCATATCTGGTCTCACAGTTGGACTTTTAAAAAACACCTCCATTGCAACACTAGGAAATAAATTGAATTAGCATGTGCAAATATACAGCATCTGTGTTCTTCAGAACTGGAGGTCTTCCTGCATTCCTGGATTTCTAGTAATAATAGTGTCTCATACTTGATCTTATGTAAGAAAGCTGTACAAGAACATACCATATCCTTTAGGGTGAGATCAGGCAAATAACAATTCTCAGCCTGCTTTACTGAGAGAGGCATTCACATGCACTGTGTAAAAGATGCTGCTTTTGCTTCTTCCCTTTTTTGAAGCCTGGTGTGACTGGACCAACCAAAGAGTCACAGCTCATCAGTAGAGCCTCAGCTTTGCATGCAGAAGGTACTAGGGTTCAGTCAGAAAGACTCTCTTGTCTGAATCCCTGACGAGTCACTGCTGTTCTGCACATACAGTACTGAGCTATATGGACTAATGGTCTGACCTGGTCTAAGGTTGTTTCCTATATTCCTATGGACCAGCATCACATATGTCACTGGGGTCTGTTCAAAGGTGTAGTTCACTATTATCCATTCAGTGGTAGGAACATCTCTTTGAATTTGTTCTTCTGGCTTCAGTGTTGCTCTCTTTCTGCGGTTTAGTAAGAAAATTCACTGTTGGAAGCTTCCTGCTTAGATGCTAGGGAAGTTTAGAACCAAACCTTTCATCAAGGGTTGGTACAACTAGGCAGCCGAGACTAAGGTGATGCTCAGTTATTTGGACCTTTAGTCAAAATGTAAATGCTGGGTAGGAATTTGGACCTTATGCTTGTGTGTGTGTGTTTAGCAGGAAGAAGGCCCAATAGCCCACTGGAAACCAATGTTGTACCCTCCTGGTGTTTTGGACTACAATTCCCATCTTCCCTGGCTATTGGCCATGCTGGCTCAGGATGATAGGAGTTGTAGTCCACTATATCTGGATGGTACCAGAAAGGGTGCCTCTACAATAGCTCGTGTCACCTTGTGGGTAGAATGCTAGTGTTGGACCTTGTAAATCAGGGTGCAAGTTTCCTGTGAACCAGGGATCTTCAGCATGTGGCCTGATTGCTTCATTCAGTCTCAGTTCTGCATCTGCAAAATGGGGATAACTAATCTTCCACGTGGTTGTTGTAGTACTGAATGAGGTCAGGGGTCTGTCAAACACATTCAGTTGCTGTACTCATGACAGCTAACGTACATGGCCAGAGCAACTTCAGTTTCATATTTTACTGTTATTAGGTCAGGCAAGGAACTATCTAGACTGAGAGCAATATCTGGGGCTAGAGTGTGGTGTGATGAATAAACATAGGTGTTCAATTCCCCCCATCCTGCTCTCTCCTCCCCCACACTCCCCATAGACCCAACTTTGATGCATATGCTTGTCCGGAGAGGAGCAATCGTTTCTAAATGTCAATCTCCCCCCACCTTGCTGCACAACCACCTCTACTCTGCTGACCTTATCAGAGAACAGGATCGATACAACGACCCTCTTGGAGCGCAAAGCTGCACGTGAATGCTGAAGAGAAGCAATTAAAATGGAATTTCAGGGATGAGGAAAAAAGATTTCCTCCATTGTGTCCCCAGGGAGGAAAACGAATGATCCAGAAGCAACTGCGGCTCTTAGAATTATCATAAACATAATTGGTATTTGATAAAGCAGGAAATGAAACATAATGTCCATTAATCATGGTGACAACTGGAGATCTCCACGTGCGCCGTGGTGCAGATGTGTCTGAAGTGGACTATGTGCTAATTCACTTCCTGGGCCTCTAGGGAGCTGCCCATTGGCATCTCGGAAGAGCCGCTTAGCAACTCTAGCCCCACAAATCCCCATGTTGCCAAGGGCAGAGCTTGTGATGTCAAGCTGCCTGCAAGGCAAATCCTGTCTGTGTCACCTAACGCCACAGTATCCTCCTGCGGTGCGAGAGATTCAGAGGCTCACCTCAGAGAAATGTTAGCTTGTGTCACTGAAATTCCTCTTTGCTTCCCTTACATTCCCTACATATGTTTTGCCTGAGAAGAAACTTCCAGGCTTGCCTGAACATTTTTTGTCAGGGAGAAGCATGAACAAATAAAACCCATTGAGCTGTTTAAATAATCATATCAAAATCCTTTTAACATCCCTCAGAATTCCTGCAGGTGTTCCTCATGATAAAATAAATTATGTGCCAGTTTTACCTAGCATCTTAAAGGCTAAGCCAGTTCTGGATGTGCAAGAAACATTAGTAGTAGCAGCAGCAGTAGCAGCAGCTACAACTTAATTGTTGAAACCTCTAAGCAGTTTACATAGCATTAGGGTTATACCTGGAACTGCCTCCCAGAGCGCTTTCGTGATTTCAGGTCTCTTACTTCCTAAATTTGCCACTGTGTTGGAGGTTATAGATGGATGGCAGAGCTGTGTATGCTTGGTTCTTTTTTGGTCTCTTCCAATTGTATGATTTCATGAATTACTTATGGAACACAGGCAGCATGCTGAAGGTTTTCATGTTAGGTGGCTGACTCTTTAACCTAGCCTTTAATGTACACTCTCTGCACATGCATTTGTGGGTACTTGCATGCATACACCAACCAAAACACACCTGGACCAAAGCAACCAACATTTCAAATTTTATGCTCTTCAAAGCAAACAACAACATTATTATTATTTCAAATGGGTCATAGTATACAAAGCAAATTAAGCTTCTTTGCATCTTTGATTCCACTTTCTGCAATCTGTTCCTTTAAGTAATTTGGCCTTTTCACAAGGAAGTGCGTGTGGATGCTGATTGCGATTGAAAGGTCAGAAGAGGCAAAGCAAATAGGAAAAAGTAATCACAGGAGAGGCAGAGAGATCCGGGCAGAGCACAAATATAATGCAGATGTCTAAGGGTTTAACTAGAAGATGCTTTAAGGACTGGAATCCCAGGTTGGGGCCATCACAGGAAGGGCAAGAGACCCCCTCCACTTTTGACAAGGCAATAGCTGTCTGTTTACAACAGACAGTGAGTCTATTTAGTGCCCGTACTCTTTAAAGTTTTGTTTAGACAAAGGAGTACCGGCTATAAACCAATAAGCAGATAAAAGCTGTAGGACAAATAAAAGGCAAATGGAGAAAGGATCATTATACTATATCTTCATTGTCCTATAAAAGGCCTTTAGGGCCAGATGAAACATTTTGCTAATTAGAAGTTCGGCATAACCTTTGCAGCATATATATAGGGTTATGGGTGTCTGGCTCCGATATAATTTTATTCATATGATTTTCCCACTGCCTCATGTGATAATTTATACATTGTCATGTTTTTCCTGCATCTTTGGGCATGCTAATTAGGCAGATGCAGCACCAAATTAATCCTTGATGGGTCTGCATGATCCAACAGCCCCCATAATCGCTTTAGTTGCCGGTACTGTTCCACAAAAAAATGGTGACATAACTGATTAGAATGATATGAAACTGTAGCGAATAACAAGCTTTTAATAAGGGTCTTAGGTCTTCCTAGATATGATGCTGCTCTGCATTGCCAGTAACTTCCAAGCAGTGTGCAAATGTACCAGGGAGAACCTTATCTCTGTATGATTGTAAAGCAGAAGTTAACTGATCTGGAATAGAAAATAAGGTGTGTGGGAAGAGGGACCCCAAGAACCCACTTATTGAAGAATAAATTCATAAATCTGGAATGTTTAAATAATGTAATTAAGTTTGCAGGCCACAGCACAGTGAGCCAGTGGTTACCGAGGGAGGAAACTAACAGTGTGTATGCATCAAGGAAGGCATGATACCAGCTTGGGTTCAATATGGCCACAACTTTATTGATTACAGATGTAAGACAGAATTTGGCATAGGTGTGTAACTGCCTTGATAGCATCATGAGTACAAATAATCACGAATGCGCAATAAAAAGGATTCTGGAGTGGCCCATACTGGAACAAAAATGCAGATATGAGAAATATTCCATTTTCAGCATTATAATTTTCATCCTTTTGTGCAGCTGGATATTAAAAATATACAAATGGGCTGCCTTTTTTCTTTTTCTTTAAATTTGTGAACTTGCATACTTTTGTGTGCCTAGGGAGTTGCCCAAGACTGTAGAAATGGCTGCCTTGTTTTAGGGTTGCCCAAAATAATCAATCGCCAAGAGTTCACTATTCAAGGGAATTAATTGTGTGTATGTGCCTGTGTGAGAGAAAGAGAGGGCAAAACAAACAAGAAAGTTAATGAAAGTTATTGGGATGGTGGGGGGAGAAGAAAGAAATTGATAAAATGCCTGTGGTGAATGGGCAAAATGAACTTTCAGAAAACTGGCAATGAAACACTAAATGAGAGAGTATGTGTGATGAAGTGTGGACGAGGAAGCAATCCATGATGCTCTTTTCCAGGGACAAACCACATGAAAGTTGGCAGATGTGGGCATTCCTATAGAGAGAGCTGGGGGCATCTTCCTGAACCAGCGTTTGAGTCCAGGAAAATAGCAGAATGCTGCCTAATGAGCCTTCGAAGGCTGTTAAGCTGAGAGGCCTTTTGGAGGGGCAAAAAGGAGCACTGTGAAAAATCTCTTTCTGGGAGAATCAAAAAGGTAATCAAAGAGAGGCTCTGCTGTCCTGGGAAATTCTCCATGCACCATGAGTCTCATCTAACCATAGGAAGAAAGCAATAGCAAATTTAGCAGTGCCAGCCGCCACATTCACAGATGGCTGCTCCTCCTAAATAAGCATTACATTAGTGTAAAGGGGGGAAATTAAAGGGAGAAGGGAAGAAAATTGCTGGATTTTAAGGGTGTGGGCATGCTAAATCTCTGTTTGGGGATGCTGTGAATGCTGGCTACACAGAAGGACACAATGCTGAAAGGATATTGTTTATTATTTTAGACATAACACCTGGTTTATTTTCCTAGCATTCAGCACAGACTCTCTTAGAGATTCACAACAACGTGTCTGAGGAGGTGGCAAAATTATAATGGCCTTCTACTACAGCAAATCTCAGATTAATGTATCTTTCAACATGCTTTGCTTTTGCATTCCTGATCAAGTGGCTACAGTACTTGCCCGTCACATGCTTGCCCACAAGATTATGTTAAACAGCTCTTGAATTCTTGGACATCTCTATTGGCCTGCAGGATAGATATTGTGTTGCAGTCATCACTAATGTTAAATGCACATTTGGAAAAGAAACTATCTCTCTTTCATGCAAGAGGCAATCCAGCACAAAAGTGGTCTCGGGATGTTGTATTTGCAGTAGGAAAATAATAAAATTTGTCTGGATGTGTTTGGCACTGAGGTGGGGAGATTTGCCTAGGAGTTCCCCTTCACCATTGCTAGTGCAATTCCACAAGTTTTGTTTGTTAGTGTGAATGAAACTGAAGTTGCAAAGAGGGCATTCACCCCATGAAAGAAAGGTTGTTAAGAGACCAGAAGTAGCCATTGTGGTTCCCTCCTTGATACCCATTCTTTCCAGTCAACATGTCCAATGGTCAGGGATGATGGGAGTTGTAGTCCAGCAGTAGATGGAGTGTGCCATGTTGCTTACTCCAACCTAGATGTTGAAAACTATTGAAATAATATTGCTGAAACCGAGGGAACCCAGATGGCAGTGGGCCCAAGAAGAAGGAAAGGCACCAGTTCCAGTGCATCTACTGCAGTGTGGGGAACACAGCAAATGCTCCAGCCTACTAGATGCTGATCTTGGGCCTTTCAGCACTAATGACTGGTAGTACATAGAGTACAATAAGTAGAACAAGCAAACGGCACAATACATTAGGGACTAATCATTTTCAGTAGGGCTTGCAGCACTCAGTTTACCTTAGCTGTTCATTGTTGTTTTAGTTCGGAGAAAATCCATATATGAAAAAGCAGGCCCTCTCTAAAATAATTGCATGACTATTCATTGTCCAGCATAGTGACACAACAGAAGTAGCCTGTGAATCAAGCATGTGTTGATGGTACCCTATTGAAATTACAGCCCTATATGAGACACTCAACAACCAAGTAAGAACCTGGAGCCGCTCCAGGACAAGCATACAAAATTGCGAGGAGTTCAGGCAAACTCTGCTGTGTCTTTGCTTTTGTGTCCAAGGCTGCTCTCAGAAGATTGTGGTTTCCCCCCTAAATGATTAGCAGTCATTTTTCTTCCATGGTTAGTCCAGTGAGCCTCAGCCTCTGTTTTGTTTTTATTAACCTATGACAATGTGTGAAATTTCTAGCCTTCGCTGACTCCCAGCTGGAAAATCTGTGGATGTTCGTTTACATAAGACTTGGGTGGCTGTTTTATGAAAGAGGAAGGTAAGGAAAGGTACACAAGAGAAAGAAGGAGGCTATGAAACTCTCTGACAAACAGGTCAATAGCACAGTGTGGGGCTTCACACCTTCACTCCTTGGGACCTTTATGACTTCCTGCTTTCCAAGTCCAGTTCTTTGATTTGTGACTATTTGTGACTAAGCCCACTAAACAAGTTGGTCCCAGTCCTCATTCCAGCTTAGCACTCACTGACAGGCTTTTCACAATCATTCTTAGCCTATCTCTCTGGTGCTAGCTCAGCAATTTCTCTAGCATCCTTCATACCAGGAGGACACCTCACATATTTAAAGCATAACATAGAAACTTGGTCCACTTACTTTAGGGAGCTAGGTTTTTTAAAAAATAATAATAGATCAAGTAATTAGAAACCCTGGCCTTGTGGTAAGTGATCTTCCATTTAAATCTCAGCTGCTACTGATTTCACTGTGGTTATTATAACAATGTCACAATGCTTATTGCTTTTTTATTTCTAATGTGCTCTAGATAAGCTGATTATAGCATTTTCCTCCTAGGAGACCTTCAATAAAGAGTTGACTGGCAATGCAGATGCCCATTTTATTAGCTGAGTATCACCATGGGCCTGCCTTTTTCCTAGAGAAATACTAATGCATTAGTAACACAGCACAGAAGGCCACTTTGTGAGCAATCAGAAGGGTTATTAAAGTCTTAGAGTTATCCACACTGTAATCCAAAGCTTGCTTTATCGTTCTTTCATATCAAAATAGTGTTTCCTTAAATAAGTTGCTCTACTTGCTTTTTTATTATTATTATTTAATAAGTGACCCATTTGGCAAATGCATGCTAATTGCATCCCTGAATGACCACAATTGTGAAGTGCATCCAGCTTTGTAGAATGCTGGAGCTTAAAGGATTTAGAACCCTGATTTACCACCCTGCAAAAGCTACCCAGAATTATTTGTGGTTTGGGGGAAGAAAGTTTCTGACACTTCTCCCAAATCATGCAGGGCCACAGAAGATATTAGAAGACCTGGAGCAACATTGCTTCAGAAGCTCCCCACTTTCCAAAATCCCCAGCTTGCAAGTAAAGCTATCACAAAGGGCTACACCATTGAAAAATCCTCTGCAGATGGGCGGTCTTTGCAGGATCAGGTCCCAATATGCAGAACACGGGTAACTGGAGCAAGATTGCTGACAGGATTAATAGAAACAAATATCCACCTCATTGTTAAAAAGGAAGGTAGGCATGCCTGTGGAGCACTGCATACCCAGTAATGCTAATGTAATATAAAATGGCTAAATGGAAGTGGCTAATGTGCACTTTTGTGGATTTATAGCAAGGGGGTAGACCAGGAAAAGCAAGCTAGTAGAGGTACTGGCAATGCTCAGCATTTGTTTCATTTCCATCCAGTTTAGGGCAGCATACAGTTTCTTTCTTTCTTTTTGAAATATTTTTTTATTTGATTTTCCAAAATATAAACATACAACAAAACCCTTTCCAAAACTGATTGTTGTTTTTTTTTAAGAATATTTATTAAGATTTTACAAAGTCATAAATACAAAAATGCATAGAAAAACAAAAAAAAAGAAAAACAAAAATACAAAATACAGAAACCGAGAAAAATAGAAAAAAGAAGTTAAAAACAAATCCATTTTTTTATAACTTTACTCTCATTAGCTTGTTTCTTTGACCTCCTCACACCTCCCCTTTTTGTATTCCCATTTACATAATCAAATCAGCAAATCCTTACCCTCTTTCATTTATCTTAACTCTATATCCTAACATATTATAACTCTATATTTTCCTCCATTATCAATTCATTTTTGCATATTCTTATTAACTTTGTTGCTAATGACACTTATTTTCAATCCAACATCATTTTAACATTCATTAATTTTACAGTGTTTCTGCAGATAGTCTTTAAATTTCTTCCAATCTTCTTCCACCAACTCTTCTCCCAGGTCTCGGATCCTGCCAGTCATTTCCGCCAGTTCCATATAGTCCATCACCTTCATCTGCCACTCTTCCAGGGTGGGTAGATCTTGTGTCTTCCAATACTTTGCAATAAGTATTCTTGCTGCTGTTGTTGCATACATGAAGAAAGTTCTATCCTTCTTTGGCACCAATTGGCCGAATATGCCCAGGAGAAAGGCCTCTGGTTTCTTCACTGATTGTTGAGATTACTCTGAATCCCCTGACTTCCCCCCATCCTTTCCATGGGTCTTTGTTGTTGTTGTTTAGTCATTTAGTTGTGTCCGACTCTTCATGACCCCTTGGACCAGAGCACGCCAGGCACTCCTGTCTTCCACTGCCTCCATGGGTCCTACTGACTCTAATCCAACTGCATATCAGTACTTCTCCAATTTTTCACCTTCCTAAATTATCCATACATTCTGTTACATTATAAGTGTGTTTAAAATCCTGCTAATGTATTGACCTGATTACAATGATTTTGTATATACATTATGAACATTTCCCATTCTTTTTAAAATTTATTGTCTTCTTGGTTCCTGAGCTTCCCAGTTAATTTTGCCATTTCAGCACAGTCCATCAACTTGATTTGCCATTCTTCTCTGGTTGGGGTTACCTCTTCCTTCTAGCATACAGTTTCATAGAGTAACCCAATGTGGTTGAGAGGGAGGCCTTATTCAAGCCAGCTTTTCTAGGAGCCTCAATGACAACAGGAGGCTCGCCACTTCTGAAGAACACCCTCAAGTAGGGCTATCAGAACAGCAACAGGGGCAGAGCTGAGACAGCCACCCATATAGCCCAGAAACCATTTGTGTGTTTATGGAGCACAGATAATGCCTGAAGAGGGCTAGAGTGACTCACATAGGTTCACACAGTGAGATTCGGGTATAAGTGGAGAGATGAGCCTGGTTTACTCCCTTCATGGTCTCTCTTACTAACCACTATGACACACTGCTTCTCACTGGGAACAGGGATGAAGCAAGAGTACCCATTCACACTTTTGATACATTTGGAGTTTGCATTGTGCCCAGTTCTGTGGGACCTTTAAAATCATGAGGGAAAGAAGCAGTGTCTCATCTAGGTCAAAGTAAGAAGCCAACAAGAACCTACTGACAGACGCATTCTGGCGTTGTGCATTGATGGCCTGGCTACATTCACACCATACTTTTGAAGCATTATGTTATCACTTTAAACAGGCATGGCTTCCCCACAGAATCTTAGGAACTGTAGTTTGTTAAGGGCGCTGAGAATTGTTAGGAAGTCTCTATTTCCCTCACAAAGCTGCCATTTTCAGAACAGTTTAACATCAATCCCTCTTCACAGGGAACTCTGGGATTTGGAGCTCTGTGAGAGGAATTAGGGCCTCACAGCAGCCTTAACAAACTACAACTTTTGGGGGGAACCGTGACAGTTTAAAGTGGTATCATAGTGCTTTTCCTATAAATCTCTATGCATGCCTCTATGCAGTCTCTTTGCATGCCTGTTCAAAATGTTGCCAGCAAAGTCCTGAAGAGCTCTGGATTGTTTTTGTTAAAGCACACCAACGGATGTTTTTAAATGAAGAAAATAATAATAAAAAAGCTTTATATAATTTTAAAAACAACAATGCTACATTGTTCTGTTCTAACAGCAACAACAAAGACCCAGAGCTTTTCAGAACTCTGCAGGGAGCATTCTAGACAGCTTCACATCTGTACACAGAGATGCATAAAGGCCTATTGATCAGACACCTAGTCCTATAAGACCTACTGGAGGATGCAAGCAAATAACAGGAAAAGAAAGTGTAGCAGGAAGTTGCACACACACACACACACACACAGAGAGAGAGAGAGAGAGAGAGAGAGAGAGAGAGAGAGAGAGAAATATACACCACTCATCCCACTCATCCACCACCTAATTATTTTAAGGTAGGAGGGTAAGATTAACCCTCACCCTTATCCAATTTCTCCATTGCATGCTGCAAGGTGCCTGGGTGGGGGACCATGACAGACTGGGATAAATTGCATTTATTTTTATTGGCTTGTTTTATTTATTTATTTTGCATTGGTATCCTTCCTTTTCTCCAAGGAATTTAGGATATAAGCTTATCTCATTTCAATCTCACGAGAATGGAGAAACAATGCCTTTGTCAGTGCCACCCAGCAGGGATTTCATCAAGAACAAAATTTATTCAACACTTGCCTCAAATGGCAATGGGGCTGCTGCACCTCACCACTCCTTATACCAGCAACAGCCTTGGGAGAGTGTGTGTTAAAATTCATACAAGGAGGGACTTGAGCCCACGGAGGACTTTAGACCTCTTGGAGTGGTGCTTGTGGGTGCCAGCAAAATTCAACGAGAACAAAATTGAAAGTAATCAGGAGCTAATTCACACAAACTCTAAGCGTAGAGGCCTGGCTTAATTGCACATTGTTCTCTACTCAGTGGATCAGCAGAACTATTTGAAAGTATTTCCAACTTTTTCTATATATGCAGGACAATATCCCACATATGCATTATGTCATTTTTGCTCTGGTATTTTAAAATCATGAATATTGGTTTCAAATCTGCAGAAGAAACACCTGAAGAAAGCAGAGATGTGGCCCCCATGGTTCTTTTTGCATCACAGAGAGGGGAAGGAGCAAGAGCTCAGCCCAGTAAGAATATCTGCCCTCCATTTATTGAAATGGTAGAATTACTCTTCCTGGACTTCTACACTTACCAGTCTCTACATGGGGCACCTTCGCCACAAGTTTTCCTAGGTGTTTGATGGAAGGGCTGTGTGAGAGTGCCCACTACTCAAAGAGCCTTGTAGCCTAAGCAAGTGTATGAACTGGCTTTTTTTTTTTACTAGCAGCTGAACCTGTGACGTGACTCTACTGAAAAGTGCTAGTGCTTGATGTGATGGTAGGTAAGATAGGAACGTTCTTTCCATACTATTAGATATGTGATGACTTATTCACACCTTGCTTGAGATTGCAGTTATCAAGTGATGAACAGGTAGTCTGAAGCAGCCCTAGTGTCATTGAAATCCAGCTGAAATTGCAGATGGGAGGCGAAATGTGTTTGATCCGCTTTTAGAAGCAAACTGACTCAATTCACCGGTACTGGGTTTATATGCAGATTGGAATGCAGCTATCAATTGGATTACACCCTTCTCTGAATTATATTATACATTTTCTGCACATGACATACATATTTTATTGGGAAATGTGTACAAAATGGGTATTTTAGGGAGATAAGCATTGGGAAGCAGGCAGAAATATACATTGTAGAGAAATAAGGCATACAATTGCATATAAAGGGGATACAAAACGCATAGAATTTAAATGTGATTTTTTTTTCTTCGTTTAAAAAAATCCATGGAAACAGACCTATAATTGAGCATGTGTAAAATTGACATGGAATGGGAATAGGCTGATCCGTGCATCCCTAGCTGAAATTCACTTACTTTAATAGGGTTACTGGTCAGGCAATAAAAGAGGATATGTTTTTAAAAGGGAGATGGGGAAATGAACAGAGCGCCCCACTACAGGCTCATCTCAAGTTAAGATTCACAGTGATTCAATTTCAGACTAGATTACCGTAATTCATGTAAAAAAAAAAATAGTGACTTCACAAACCCCATTATTCAGCTAATATTGTAATGCAGTATAGTAATTTGATGAATTCATTCAGCTACCTAGGCTGATCTCCCAAGGCTTTCTAGTACAAACTAGGAAAGAGTGACTCACATATGAGAATGCTATGCAATTTACCTTCAGTCTTCATAAACGACTTTCTATGTAAAGGCTACAGAATGAAAACAAACTGGCCGTCATTTTATACCATGGACACAATCTTTCCATTGGCGGTCCTGGTTTGCGCAAAAATTGGGCCTATGCATGATAGAGAATGGAAATAAAATGTCAAACTATGCTCTAAGGAACCTTAATTGTTTATTAATTACCACATAAATCACAATGACACCTACGTGCATGCTCTTGATGGCTCATTCACATTGGACTGGCTGCAACACTTTTTCTGGGTTCACACACTAAATATATTCTCTGCTCCAAAGGTTTCCTGACCTGTAGAGCAAAGAGATTCACACAACTGACCAATCTGCAGCTAGAGAAAGAGCTCCCAACATGGTGAACCCAAATGAGGACTAACACAAAAGGTCTTCCCAAGCATTCTGGCAAATTTGGACCATTATGTATGGACTGCTGTTGTCTTTGAACAAGTACTCTCTGAGCCCTCACACAAAAGCTAAGTTGTGTTAGCTACTGTGGTTTGGGGCACTTATTCACTGATCATTTGGATATCATTCCAAACAATGAGTTCCATAGCAAGAAGGCTGTTACTCAATGACAGATCATCACACACTTGGCATGTGTAAAGTCCCAGATTCATTGGGTTGTATGCAATGGGCGGTAGTCAAATGAGTTTTGCTCAGAGTAGGTCTACCAAAAACAATGACCATGGCTAACTTAGGTTTATTAATTTCAATGGGTCTACTTTGAATAAAACTCATGCCACATTGTCCCCAGCTAAAGGAAAGCTATGCCTAGAATATCGGAGAGCTGCCATGAGTGCCTGGTGAGATGTTTATCAGGGGAAATTCACACAACAATGCTGATGAGAATTGTCATGAGAATTTTGTTCTGGAAATGTGGATAAGTGACTTAAAGATTGGGGGGGGTAATCAAATCTTGATTAATTCTAACTTTTACTAAATCCTGGAATTATGTGGAGGAAGGGCACCCAGGAATTTAGGGGCATCTGGCCCCCCACAAACCCATAACGCCCATAACATGGAAGAGTTCCACTGATGGACAAAGCCATTGTCTTTGGGGGAGTGAGGGTGAAGGTTAATATATATATATGATGCAGTGAGACTTATTTGCATCATCACATTTTGAAGACAGTTCCACCCTGCCCTCCCGCCAGACAGTCCTGCAGTTACTTGCCAGCTTTGATTGAGCTACAGGCAGATGAGAGAGGTCCAGGGTTCCTCTTTTGCCTCAATCTTGAGAACAGCAGGGCCGACGGGAATTGGGTGCTACAGTTCATGGCATGTAGGTAGCCAATCAGTGGAGCTATCAGCGGTAGCTGTGCACCATCCTGGTATAATTCAAGCTGAGAAGCAGAGACAGCAATCAAAACAACAGTACAGTCGACTCCGTCACACTACAGAGACAGAGCTGAGGATGGCATGAGACAACATGGATGGCACGCAGGAGAGTTTGCAAAGCAAGTTGTGGCACTTCAGAAGACATCCACCAAGAGCCAGGAGGCATTGCAATCTCCCAAGATGGGCTCTTCTAATCACATAAAACTGGAGCTTCCCTTTCTCTCTGCTCTGCCAATCCCAGCTTTGTCATTACTCCAAAGAGGGACCTTGCATTGACATTCAACTACTGCAGGCTATAAACCAATCAGCAATGAATGTTTCCCCTCCATCATTGTGCCTTTTATTTATAGCGCTCTCTGATTTCCAACTTTTCTCCTCTTTTACCTGCTTTTTTGTCCCCTCCCGCCCTCCCCGCCTTCAGCTATTTTCTTTGTTTGGGAATGGATATAAAAAAATCCATCTCCCAGCCGTCATTTCTCATAACGATGTTTGCATCAGCAGATTGGGGGGGAGGGGGGGCGGAATCACTTTTTAAAACAGAATTTATTACTCACTGACCCAAAGCTTTGCTATACATCACTGTGGTTTTGAAAGTTAGTTTCCACAGCAACATGATGGAACTTGCCAGGCTGCCTATATAAGCTGCGGAATTTAACTCTTGAACACCTGGATGGATTTCCTGCCCCCCACTGCTTGGTGCATAGAATTAATTGGTGTCAGATGCACATGGGTTTATTTAGGTTAGCTCAAAATCTGGGAGAGAGATGGAAACCACGTTTTTTTGCTAGGTATTTGCCTAAATTGCCAAGAAAGGCATATGGAGGAAGTTTAGCTGCAGAAAGCCTGCAAAATATGGCCACAGCAAGCCAAAGAGAAATGAAAAACAAATTAAATCTTCTTGTCTAGACCATCTAGAGCAAAAATGATACATAGATGTGCTCTCTGCAGGCTCTGGTCTGATTCCAGAGTGCCTCAGCTGTCATTTTTTTCTTTTGAAAAGTTCCAAGCCCACATGGTTAGAAAGATAAGTTTGAAAATGGACTGGAACAATTGCAAAACGCCTGTGGAATTGGGAGGGAGAGAAGTAAGCAGACACTCACTCATGATTTTTTTATTTCTACAGTTCTGTATTTCCAAAAATATACTCCCACATTTGAGAGGAACCATTTTAGAATACAAATATTGCCGAGGAAACGCAACAGATCCTGCCGCTTGCCATTTGGCATTTGATACTTTCATAAAAATTATATGCAAATTATATCAATGACACACAGACGCTGCCAAATGTGCAGTATGGTAATAAATGTGCTATACTTAGCCTGTCCTTCTATTGCTGGATGCTTTTGATCTACATCACTGAAATTCCAGGCATGGCTCACAACAGTGGTCAAGGAAGAGCCAGCCTTTTTGCAAAGTGTTCCTTTTTGCAAAGTGTATGGCTCTCTGTGGTGCTACTGGGGCACTTGCATGAAAGACCGAAAAATCCACAAGGTGCATCAATCACAAATGCTGTTTAGGTGCTTCCTCTTGGAGCAGTTGGAGGACTCAGGCAAATTCATCCAACACAAATGGTCTTTTCATGCTCCATGGAACAGCCCTTGCTGTCATTCCCAGTCATCAGCAGGGCAATGGCATGGAAACATAGACTGTGTACGTAAGGATGACATAGTCCACACACATACCAGTGCCACAACCCCTTCTGGCCTTTCCTTGCACTCTTCTTAAGTGTTTCCACCTGGCTGGACTGTGCCCTTGAACTCTGATAAGGTGACTTGCTTGGCTACATGGAAGATAGAGAGGAATGTGTGCAGAAACTGGCATACTGTACAGAGATAAAGAACATATTTGCTGCTCTGCGTTCTTTTGACTCTGGCCTCACCCACTGCTAGTGTGTGGCCCCCAGAAGGGAATGTAGCCCTGAGACTGAAAATGGCTCCACTTCCCTGCCCCACAGGGCAAATGTTATAGTTCCTTTTCTTTTTCAAGAACTGCTTCTTCCATTTCCAATTCTGTGCTAAACCTAGTCCTGCTTTTTCACATCGTCCTAGAAGACTAAGTCCATAGCACTTACCCACAAAGTAGTTTTGCTTGTCAAAGAAAGGGCAAAATGTTTTCAGTGTGGAAAATGCCACCTGCATGCTACATATTTATAAAGGATAAGAGAGGGAGCTCTTTGCTGTGTCCATTGAGCCAGCGGTTCTGAAAAGAGCCCCAAACTCAATGGCTCTGCTTAGAAGAGGTTTGGAATGTCCTATTAAAATACAATATGCACAGAACTTATGCTTACTTTTCTTTCGTGATATCACAACCTTACGCAGGTGATCTTAAAATGAATAAGTCAGAAAAACGCAGGGGAAATAAAAATACGCAGTAGGAAAATGTGAGAAGCAGGCGGGAGAATGGGAAATAACAGTGTGAGTGGCTGATGGGATTGCCGGCTGTTAAGTGGGGACAAATTTGCAAAACAAAAACAAAAAAACAACCCCAAAACTCACTTGCTTAAGAAGCCTTGGATACCCTCCAACATTTCTCCAATGAAAATAGGAACATCCCATTCCATAATGATAATTATACTATTTATACCCCACACATCTTATTGGGTTGCCCCAGCACTCTGAACAGCTTCCAACATATATAAAAACATAACAAAACATTAAACATTTAAAAACCTTCCCTATGTAGGATTGCCTTCAGACAGCTTGGGAGGCTGGATAACTCCAACATTTCTTCAATGAAAATAGTGACATCCTACGGAAAAGTGGGACTTTCCATGGATCAAATCAGAAACTGGGATGGCTTCTTTAAATCAGGGATGTCCCTGGAAAATAGGGGCACTGGACCTGCGTGGTTTCTCCCAGGAAGAGGTTGTTGCTAAGCACCAGGGGCGCTTTAGCCCATTTAGGAAGGAGCATAATCCAGGCTTCTTAAATGAGCTTTCCCCCCAATTCATCCTTCTTCATTGTAGTGCCTGCCTGCCTGCCTGCCTGCTAGTCACTTTTTGGGCTCTTTGTCTCTCTGTAAATTGATAGGCCATTGTTAATTGGAAAATATAAACCAAATGTGCTGTGATTGGTTGTTTTCCGTTTTCAAACATCTCCCAGGATCAAACAATATAGCAGCAGAAGGCTTCCAAAAAAGGGATGTGGTGCATTTTACCAGCTGCCTGTATGCCTGATCCTAATCCTAAAACAAAAAAACCACCCCATTTTTAAGCCAGTTTGTGGACTCTTTGTAGTTTGTCCTTTCTTCTTGTCTTCAGCATCTAAATTAGGACAGTGGACCAAGTGTTAGGTTTCTTTTATTTTCTTAAAAGCCTGAATTGATGCCCTTTTTATCCTGAATGAATGTTACTTTTGTTTAGGTGTTTCTTTGTTTTGCCCAGGGTTATTCAGAAACTCTCACACCCTTAAAAAAAAATAAAAAAATAAAAATCCCTCCTGACTCTTTGAATTACACTTGATATATAGCGCAGGGGAGTATTTGGACAGCAGTTTGGAAAGCCATATAACCCTATAGCGTGCTCTTTTTCCTATCTGTAGGAATCCCAGGGACTCTTTCCCAGAGAGCTTTCCCAGAGTACTCTTGCCATATAAACAGACACGGACCCTGCAATCATCACCTGAAGTCCCTTTTTGTGTGCCTCCTCCACAAGGAAATATGCTTATCCAGGGAGTGGCAACATAAGAAGAGGTCTTTTCTGTGGTGGCTTCCTATTTGTTGAATGCTCTCCACAGGGAAGCTCACTTGGTGTCTTCATTACATATCTTTAGGTGCCAGGCAAAAACGCTCTTTTATAACCAGGACTTTGGCTGATTAAGCTATCTATGACCTTTTAATTTTTTAATTTTTTTGTGGGAGGTGGCTTCTTTTTTATTTGTTTTTATTATCTTCCATATTTTGTATTTTCATTTTGTAATTTTATGCTGTAAACCAACCTGAGGTCTTTGGGTGAAGGGTGGTATATGAATGAATGAATGAGTGAATGAATGAATCTCAAATGACTGTTTGTAGTTAGAGGTTCTCAACCTCAGTGGCGTTTTGCATCATAAAATTATCAGTTTTAAGGGAAAGGGAAAGGAACCCCTGACCAACTCTGGGGTTGCAGTGCTCATCTCACTTTATTGACCAAGGGAGCCGGCGTACAGCTTCCGGGTCATGTGGCCAGCATGACTAAGCTGTTTCTGGTGAACCAGAGCAGCGCATGGAAATGCCGTTTACCTTCCCGCCTATTTATCTACTTGCACTTTGACGTCCTTTCAAACTGCTAGGTTGGCAGGAGCAGGGGCCGAGCAACGGGAGCTCACCCCATCGCGGGGATTAACCGCTGACCTTCTGATCGGCAAGTCCTAGGCTCTGTGGTTTAACCCACAGCGTCATCCACGTCAGTTTTAGTTCCTCACTAAAAAACTATGTACATTCTTAGCGGAAGACAGATAATACTTGAATCTCTATTATAACAGATGGTGATGAGAACAAATTAGAACCCCATATGTCCTTTCGGTGGGGGGGGGGCACTGTACAGTTTAAAGTTGGTGCAAAATGGTTTATACAAGGCCTTTTATAGCTAGCAGTTTAAACAGTTTTGGTTAACCTAAGTGTGCAGGCTAAGGTTTAACAACAAGAAAAACAATCCTATTCTCCAAGGGTTTTTGAGAAAATTAGTAACCAGTTTTTGGGTTCCTTGTACTCCTACTGTTACTCTATTACATGGTATTGTTGTATTTGGGGGATTGTCGGAAATTGCCCTGGGATCACAGTGATTTGATGAAAGACACTCTACAAATTGACTCTGTCTGTCTGTCTGTATGTTATGAGTTTGTAGGGGGCCAGATCCCCAAAAATTCATGGGTCTAATAAAAGTTAGAATTAATCAATGCTTGGAGGGTTAAATTGAAAGTTAGATTTTAAATAATCTGACTTTGCTTTTCTGTGTCCAGGGAAACACCTGGCAGATGAACCATCGAGAGGTAATGGCCAAGTCATTGACCTAACAAAAGACAAGGAGAGATGCCATAAGCAAAGCTAAAACTTATGGCTGGAGTGCCACCCTGAGCTCTGGGTGGTTAGCAAAAGACAATGCCATAGTGGGGAGGGGAGGTTTTGCAGTGTGGAGGATGTAAGTAAACTCGAAAATGTTTCAGTTTTGCAAGCTGGAGAGCAGAAGCCAGAGCTCAAGGCAGGCAGTCTGTTTTACGCTGTTGAGATGGTCTGGCATGATGTTTAGGGTTTCTTTGAATCCAAGGCTGCAGCATTGGAAGGAAGAGGAACCTCTTGAGATGTGAATGCTCTGCACTCTCTCCATCTAGGCTGAGATTGTGTATATATCCACAACTAACCATATTACATAAAGACATCACAATCTCTGCTGTGCCTCATTGTCCAAAAGGAATCACAGACTCTGTTATACATGCCTGGTACTCCTGCAACCTCACACCACTCAGAGATTGTGGTGGTGTGTAACAGATAATTAACAGAGGGTTGTTTTTCCTATCTTCAGTAGGGAGAGACTGCAGTCTTCCTTATATACCTAGCAGGTCACTGCAGTTTGTGGGGGAGCTTCTCCTACAAGTTCCAAAGTTCTCAGAAGTCTGCTCCATGGTAATTTGAAGTGAGCTTTTAGTGTGGCTACCCACAGTATTCCTGTTCAGATACGACAAGCATCCATTATGTGCCTTCTGTTTTTATTGTACATCACTTTGAGATGATTGTCTAGAAGGTTAATAATAATAATAATAAGCAGCCAGACAACCAATCCCAAAGGTCTGCATACTCTGTAAACTTTGGAGACAAGATGGAGGGTTTTGGTCTTTTGTACCTGTAAATTTACGCGTACACACACACACACACACACACACACACACCCAAATATATATATATACCATATTTTTCTGTGTATAAGATGCCCCCATGTATAAGATACCCCCTACTTTTGGGGACCCCAAATTTAGAAAATGGGCATATGCATTATCCATACGCCCCCAGATTTTTAACCTTATTTTAAAGTAAAAAAAAAAACCCTAGTCTTATACACGGAAAAGTGTGTGTGTGTGTGTTCTCCACCATTTCATCACAGCACTCTCCAAGCCCACTTTCTTAATACATAGAAAATATTTTCAGTAATGATGAAATAGATTTCCCCTTCACGTCTGACAAGATGTCAGGGGGGCAGTAGGCCGTGAGGACTTCCATCCTTCCACCCAGGCTTCTTGATCCTTCTAAGGTTTTCCTGACCTCTGCTGCAAATTATTAATAGGCAACTTCTTCTTCTTTTTGCCATATTGCCCGTGGATGTTGCTTTGGAGGTTAACCACAGAAAGTGCGGCTCCTATGGTGTCACATAGGAAATGCTGGATCCTGGCAGCCATAACTCAGCATCAAGGTGCCACTTCAAAGAGTTTGCAAATCATGACCGCTGTGCAGAAATGAGTTCCAGGGCAGGTTTCTGTGCTTGACAATGGCTGTTGCTTGAATGACAAGTATTGTTTTCTTGTAAATAAGAGCAAGAACTATAGAAGCTAGGGTCTGATGAATCCAAACATGGTTTTCTCCCCCTTTTTTTCATAGCACATTTTGCCCAGAGCCCTTGAGTGAAATACAAGCCCTTCTTCCGAAGGGAACTTGGAGACAGCCGCTCTCTGCTTTGCTATATGGCTCTCTGCTTCTCTTAGCAAGATTAATGTCATTATCAAACTCATTCTTAAGATGCCACTTCCTCCATTTATCTTCAAGCCCATGTGTCTTTCAGACAATGACATTGACCTCTCCACCAAAAGCTGGAGAACAGACTATTTATTATAAGCCTAAAATTAAATTGCCTACAATGGTAAGCTTTTTTTCATATAGGAGGAAAAATATAATTGCTGAGCAGAGGCAGCTTTGTAAGAGCTGGTGAAGTGTGAGTTGTGTGCCAGAATGTCTTGGGTCCAAACCTTAACTTGGACATAGACTCAGTAGGCTTTCCTGGACAAACCTCTGTGTTTTAAGCCTCAGCTTTGCACATGTGCTATGGAGATAATGAGATTGACTTTGGAAGCCCTCGTTCAGGCCCCTAGAGGTAGGAACATAAGGAGAGCCTTGCTGGATCCGACCCAAGGCCTGTCTGAGTTTCTTACCATGGCCACCACATTCTTCTGGGAAGCGCACAAACAGGACTTTCCAATCATTGGCTGCCAAATACTTTTAATGGAGGTTATCATAGAATCAGCCTGGGACCTTCTGCACACAAACCATGTGCCTTACCTCTGAGCTGCAGCTTCTCCCATGAGAGAGATGGTAACCGAGGACAGGGCTTCATCCATGGCAGTGCTCGAGCTGTGGCACACTGTCCTCTATGAGGCTCACTTGCCACTGCTTCACACGACGCATAGTCAAACAGTGGAACTTGATCCAGCAGGAAGCAGGGATGGCCACCAACTCAACTTGAATGGCTTTTAAAGAGGATTGGACAAATTCAGGGAGGACAAGGCTACTAGCCACAATGGCTACATTCCACTGTCAGAGACAGCACACCTTTGAATACCAATTGCTGGGATTCACAGGGTGGTAGAATGCTGTTACACTCATTTCCAGCTTGAAGGCATCTCATCAATCCCTGTGAGAACAGCAGGTCTGTCTTACATTCTTATGCTATTTCCTTATGTTGTTTACATCCTGATATGGCATGGTGTAAGTCCTGCCCTCCTATTCCACACATCTGCACCTATTTTAAATCCACAGTATTTGCCCAATGCATCTTTTACTACAGGGTTCTTCAGTTGGAGTGTGTGTGTGTGTTGGAATCTTTCCCTGAAATCCAAATCAATATACAGCTAAGGAAGCCACAGAGCCTGCTGCCACAGTTTAAGTGTGTCAGTGTTTCCATCTCCACTGGGGGAGCTCAGCCAACCTCTTGACTTCCTCTGCATTTGAGCCGCTGGTGTTAATAACAACTTTTCTCACCAAAGTGATGGGCAAATCATCTACTTCAGCTGGCATGTTTTAGCTGAACTGAAATTTGGCAGTCAGTGATGTTTTAGCAAGGGGGAAAAAACACCTCTGCTAATCATTTTCAGCATAGACATATCTGAAATCACTGTAACCTCAGGCAGTCTTGGACATCAGATGCCTGCCGGCTGACTTCAAACTGATTATCCCTAATGACAATCCTGATAGAGAGATTTCTGTACAAAGATGAACAGGCACTTCAGTGATGTTGCTTCTCACATCAGGAATGTATTTCTTCATGTTACACGTAGGACATACATTAGACAGAAGGTGTCTTATGTGCAAATACTATCCAAGAGTCCCTGATCCTAGCCAGGTGTAATGTACTGTGGTTTCCATCTAAAGATAATATGGTTCTTCAAAGAAACACCCATCACATGTTGGGGTGGGGAGAAGCCGGGTCATAGCCATCAGACCCGACTCCCTCTCCGCACTGTCAATGCACGTACCAGACACACCCCATTAGCTGCAGAGGAGAAGGTCCTATATATGTAACAATGATCACACACCAAGCTCCATGTGAGAGAGGACCAGTGCCAGATTTACGTATAAGCTAAACAAGCTATAGTTTAGGGCTCCACTCTCTTAGGGGACCCAAAAAAGGAAATAAAACCTCAATGTATATTTCCAAAATATTAGAAGACATCTGAAGGCAGACCTGTTTAGGGAAGCTTTTAATGTTTGATGGACTATTGTATTTTAATATTTTGTTGGAAGGCGCCCAGAGTGGTTGGGTATAAAATTTATTTATTTATTTATTATTATTATTATTATTATTATTATTATTATTATTAAATACAAGATAAAAAACAAATAAAATAAAACCTACAGTTAGAGCTTAATAACTATTTCACTATTATTATACTTCTTTTTAATTGTATTTCACTATTAATATAATTCTTCTTAATTGCATTTCAGTTCAACAATTCCTTTGATAAAATACACAATTTGTTATGTGCAATTGGCTTTAGATACCTCTTAGGTCCATAAATTACCATATAGCTTATATTCAACACAAAAAAACAGTGACAATTGGTTGTTGACAAAGGACAGCTGGACATAGAAAGGGCCCCATTACCTTCAGTAGCTTAGGGGCTCATCAATCCTAAATCCGGCCCTGGAGAGGACCCTGGGCCAGTCAGGATCCCCTCTTGCTCTGAGGAGCTCTATGCACTTATATTGTTACCCATGTAAGGCCCTTTCTATACTCACCCATCATAGTGATGAGGGGGCAGGAGAATGGAGCATTTTGCGAGCGGTGGCAGGAATCATGAGTCTAGCCCTCCTTCCCCTCTCAGTACATATTTGTTTAATGGCAACTAGACCCCAGTTGCTGAGGAGATTTCTCCTTCAAACTCTCCCTTCTGACTAGTTAGTTCGAGCCCCAAGTTTTTGGATGGCACGCATACTTGTGGTACGGTAAGGACAAAGCACATAAGGCATTCAAAAATCATATTGTCAGGAAAGCATTGTTCAATGTCTGGGTCAGATATAAAGATTTTTTGGAGAATAAAACCCCAAGGTGGCTCTCACCTATGGAGGCTAAGGCCTTGAAAAAAATCTAATATGGGATCGAATTGGCCAAAATATTGGGAAATTCTGGAACAGGAGGGGCACAAACTGAAATTGCAGAGTTATGAGAAACTTAAAGATAAGGTGCATGACTGGTTATGTAGCACCCTGCTTGTGGTTAACGCTTAGCTGGAATGAAGTATTCAACGCAGCAATAGAGAAATTAAAATAGTAATTTATTTGTCAGACAAATAAATGAGAGGCACAGTGGTATATGGTTACCAAGCTCTGGCCTGGCCTCCTGCCATTCTGGCCAGCACTTATATTTCCTTAATCCAGCCCCCTTGCTCCTCCTTTGGCTGCCTCTGTCCAATCAGCCTGGTTGAAATTCCTATTGGCTGTTTGCTAGAACCAATCACAAAAGATGCACCCATTTCCTTCTGTCCTTTTATGGGACACAAAGAGCTATATATTCTTCCATCTATAAATGACAAATAAGTAGTAATATATCTTACATGTGTCTCAACAAGGAATCTTAATTACCAGCTCACCTCTTGCCCTCCTTGCCCTATTGCCTTCCAAAACAGATGGTTAATCTTAAATTTTTATCTTCAAGGATCTTTAGTTCACATCAACATTGAAAGATCTCCTTCATTTGAAGGTTTCTAAACAAAAAGGCCTGACAACTATATATCAGGAGTGGATGGCGTCTCCTGTCTGGCAGGAGGCTGGGCTCATTTGTCCCTCTGGTCTCCTATTGCAATATGACTCTATGAAATAAGAATCTAGCATTTCTTAAATCCTTTGCATAATTACATTTAAGCTAATATATTTCATACATTATCATAGGTAGCCTTTTAAAAGAATTAAACCTTCTCAAAGTGAAAAGGAAGGAACAGTTTCCAGCCTCAAAATAAAAATAGAAAGAAGCTTCTTCTTCTCCAGCCAAGCCAGTTGCCTTTTTCACTGCTCTTGGCCTTTTTAACCTTAGGAAGAAGATATGGCTCATTTTACTGGGAGGCACATGGTGTTATTTTACTATTTACCAACCCTTAATTTGTTTATCTCTGCTTTTTTTATCTTCTGTAACATGCAAGGTCAGTGTCCTCGCTCTCAGCCTGTAATTCCCTTTTTATGACTTTGAGAATTGTTTTCTGCTATAAATCAGGGGGCCCCCTTGTCTTAGGAGGAAAAACATTTTGCCAAGGTTTTTTAGTCTTCTGCCTGGCATGAAACATTTAAAAATCTTTAAGCTCATTTTAAGATTCAGGCCCTGATCAAAATATATAAGCTCTGATAAAAAATGCAGGCTTATGATTAGATGCCTCAGTTACATTATTTCCAAGTAAGAGAGGCCTATAATTCGGACAGGAAAAATGGTTTCCAGGTGGAAAAATCGAAGTTGGAAACAGAATTGTTAGAACCCAGTGCTAAGGTATTGTCGAGAATGTATAATTTGCTGTTGAAATGGAATACTGAGGACGAAACGGTTAAATCTGCTATGATAAAATGGGCACAAGATATTGGTCATAATATTATGTTTGCTGACTGGGAACGCTTGTGGACCACCGGTATGAAATTTACTGCATGTAATGCCTTAAGAGAGAATATTATGAAAATGATTTACAGGTGGTACATGACCCCAGTCAAGCTAGCAAAAATCTATCATTTGCCCAATAATAAATGTTGGAAATGTAAAGAAACGGAAGGAACATTCTTTCACTTTTGGTGGGCCTGGCCAAGGATTAAGGCTTTCTGGGAAATGATCTATAATGAACTGAAAAAAGTATTTAAGTATACTTTTCTAAAGAAACCAGAGGCCTTTCTCCTGGGCATGGTCGGTCAATTGGTGCCAAAGAAGGATAGAACCTTTTTTATGTATGCCACAGCAGCAGCAAGAATACTCATCGCAAAGCACTGGAAGACACAGGACCTACCCACCTTGGAAGAATGGCAGATGCACGTAATAGACTATATGGAACTGGCAGAAATGACCGGCAGAATCCGAGATCAAGGAGAAGAACAGATGGAAGAGGATTGGAAGAAGTTTAAAATTTACCTACAAAATATTGTAAAATTTATGAATGCTAAGGGCATTGTAAATGAAATGAAGGGGTTCTGGTGATTAAGATAAATAAGAGTATAAAGGGAAGGACAAAGGATGAATTTGAATATTAAATGATTTTGCTGAATTAATTTATAAAGTGGAATACAAGAAAGGAAGGCGGGTGGAAGT
This sequence comes from Podarcis gaigeae, assembly GCF_964106915.1. Taxonomy (NCBI): domain Eukaryota; kingdom Metazoa; phylum Chordata; class Lepidosauria; order Squamata; family Lacertidae; genus Podarcis; species Podarcis gaigeae. Next base: position 64,255,575 of record NC_139681.1, read on the forward strand.
AAGGGAAATAAGATTTGGAAGAGTATTAATTTGAAAGAGAGTGTTTTTTATGCTAAATTTTCTTTTTTGTGTTTTTCTTTTTCTGTTTTTCTGTGTGTATTTTGTGTTGTTTGTTGTTTTTGTGATTTTAGTTGGTTTTTATTGGTTGTTAACTTTTGTAAAATCTAATAAAATATGATTTTTTTTTTTTAAAAAGTAGAAATAAATTTGTGAGTGCTAACTTACTGCTACCTCCAACTAGTGGGATATTGCATAGATGCTTTTAGTTATGATTGTTGGCAGCTGGTGAAATACAAAGCCTTTCCCCAAAAGTAGCCCCTCTTCCCCCAAGTCTTTATTCCACCTCTTCCTGGCAGCCACCACAGAGCGGGAGCAAATATTTTGAAACATTTAAGTATTTATTTCCCTCTGTAATTTCCCATTGTATTTTCCATAACTTGTATTTAAAAGGGGAGGGGGATAATCTATTTTCAAACAACAGGGATAATGATTTCTGGGTGTAAAGTACACAAAGCCAATGAATCTGTAGTTGTGCTGTAGTCTAGGTATTGAATAAAACATGACTATTGACTGACTTTGTATAATTGATTGTGACAAATAAGTGATTATAGATGTGAAAAGAAGGGCGCTGCTTGTATAATTTTTGCAACTAATCTTAGCAATAATTTCCATTGCTCTGTAATTTATTGGCACTGGGATGGGCAACAATGAACACAAAAGAGCAATCCGCGTTTACACTGTAATTTAATCTCCAATAATAACTTCTAAAAATATAACAATAAACAATCACAACCTCAACATGGATCTTGCCTTCAAATATTCTAATAATTTAGGAATAATACACAGTTTCAGTGAACGTACAAGAAAACAGTGTGCCCTTTATGGTGTCTGCTAAAAACATTCTTGTTTAGACAAGCCTACCCAGAAGTGTAGAACGTTGAGATAATTTTAATCCATTTTCGTATTTTCACTTTTGCATGGTTTAAAGTATTGTTGTGATTTTATCCTGATTTTACTATTTTATCTATTTTTTAAACTGCTTTGAGGGTTCCTCCCCACACACAATCAAACAGTGTATAAATAGTTTTATGAAATATAGTTCATGCATTATATTTTCCTTACAGAGGAAAACAATGCCCAACCTGGGAACAACATAAATGATGGTGATGTAAGGAAGGAACTGCAGCTCAGGATAGCAAAAGAGGTGGTATGGGAACACCTAGCTACTTTAAATGATTTCAAATATCCAGACCCCTTTGGTTCCACAGTTCTGGAGCAGGAAAAGGAAAGAGCACCAAGGAAGCACTGCTGACACGAGGAATCTTGCCCCTGTGAAGCACTGGCCTAAAATCTGGCCACTCCCAGCAAAAGGAGTTGGATGCCCTGCTCCCTTTTGCTCCTCCAGAATCTCCAGTCATAATGTCTGCACACGGACAGGCGAAACAAAGGATAATGGAGATAGTATTATACCTCCTAGTGCCTGAGGATTTAGTACCCTGGAGAGGGAGTGATGGTTGAAAAGGGGTGTAGAAGGCTGTGTAATTAGGATTAATGGGATGACATTAGGCAAGGGAAAATTTACACTGAATATCAGGAAGGGAGAAAAACCACCTGACAGTGATATTTATGAGTCTGAGGAATGATGTCCCAAGGGAAATGGCTTGAATTGCTTAATTTATTTAATCTCCACTATCAGACTGCCAGGAAGGAGCCATTCAGAGCCCATTTTAGGAAATCTCTGAATTCACATATGCAGGTAATAATCAAACAGTAGTCATATCTTGTCCAAGATGAGAAAAAGCACCTATGACATATGTGGCCAATCAAAGTGGAATTTCAGAGTAGCTGTGCTCACCACATCTGAATTAATGGATGGGATTTTAGAGCGAGAAGGCCTATTAACTGGATCCAATTCTGAAAATTATTTTCACTTTGGACTGGATCTTTGCAAAATACCAACCTGCAGGCAAGGTATTAGGAGGGACACAATGAGGAGCTAAAGTGGTTGAATCATATAGGGGGGAATCCTATGGCAAGATTCACCAGGATGAACAGTTCAGGTTGTAGCAGATCTCATGCTCAGCTGGCTGATTCCTGCCTCAAGGAGGCCCAGACAGTGTTACGTCCCAAAAGATACACTGGGGTAAGTAGCTCAGCTGGCTGGGCCAAATCTAACTGAGCCCAGGTGGGTGTAAGTCCCCCAAGAGGGGTGTGTGGCAGGGTGGGACCAGAGAGTTGGATCCTAAGCACATTCAGCTTGGACCTGGCAGCCTGGCATAGAACACTATTTTAAAAGGCTTCCCCCCCTTTGTCAGGCATAGGCAGAGGAGCAGCTCCACAGCTGAATGCAGTTTGGATCTAGTGTAACATTATGATGGCTTAATTTGCAGTATCTTGCATTATTAGCAGTGTCCTGCTTATTGTGTTGGTAGGATTGCTTCCTTAGCTACCATGCGTCATCTGCTCTGCTACACAGGTTGCAATCCTATACTCACTAATCTGTGAATAAGTCCAATTGAACTCAATGGGACTTTCTTCCGAGCAGACATATAGGCAGCGCCGGATTTACATATAAGCTAAACAAGCTATAGCTTAGGACTCCACTCTCTTGGGGGCCCCAAATAATTTTAAAGGGGGAAAAATTGGATGCACATTTCCAAAATATAAGATAAAAAACAAATAAAATAAAACCTACACACAGCAACAGTGTTTTGCATTGTGTAGGCTCCTATGATGTAAGTAATGGGCCTAAAATATCACTGGTTTGCTCATTTCTATATATAGGGTGCCTACATTCTGCATGTGCAAATGGCTTTAGATACCTATTAGGTCCATAAATTACAATATAGCTTATATTCAACACAAAAAACAATGACAATTTGTTGTTGACAAAGGACAGCTGGACATATAAAGGGCCCCATTACCTTCAGTAGCTTAGGACCTCATCAAACCTAAATCTGGCCCTGCATATAGGGTTACAGAATAATCAGTAAGTGGGAAATAGATACATAAAAGAGATTGATCAAGTCTATTCTTTGGTGAGAACTGAGCCATCTTATTACAGAGGGTGTGGAGTGTGAATATTTAAACAGTCCACAAAGTCAAAATTGCATCTGAATCAAAATAATTTATTTCAGAAAACTTAAATATACCAACATTACAATCTTTTGGGTGCTACGCTAAGACCTTCCTATTGGACCCAGCATTGTGGGTGTTTGGAAAAGAGCAGCAGGTGTTTTGTTGGGGAGGCAACTAACAAAGTGGAAATGGCTTTTTCCCTCACTTGCTGCAAACAGGCCCAAGTCCTCTTGCACCGTTCCACACAGGTACATGCACAGAACAGAAATTGGCAGGGGAAGAGTGACAGAAGATAGAGAGATGTATTTTGTCAAGCTCCACCTTCTGGTATGGGTGACAAGCAGTGGGATCACAATAAATATCCATGACAAAAACATGAATATATGGAAGCTTACATGCCAAAAATGCACACAGAAAAGTCAGGTCAGAATGAGCCATTTGTGATATAAGTCCTCTGTTTGGAAGCACAATAGTTGGAAATCACCTGCCAAATACATCGCCAACACCTAATTTATTAATAAGGCAATCAAATACAGGTTGTAGCCAAACAGATACACCTGAACATAAATCATATATAGAGATAAAAACTTGATATATGCAATAGTTGCTTGGTACTTTTTCATGAACTCTGATTCTACTTAGAGACGGAAATTGAAGCAGCCAGATAATTCTTGTTACATCTTTGCCAATCTGTAAAAACTACTTGAATCTTCTTTTTGTTTCCATCTCCTGCATCAATTACTGTTACAATCCTGGTGGGTTAAGAAAAGGGAAATAAAAATAGCCTATGAACTTTCAATTTTTAAAAAAGTCTGACAGGTTCAATAATCAAAGGATCTACTCTCTGGATAAGTCTTGAAGCTAGATTTAAAAATAGGCAGTGTCACATAACTCAGAGTACAGTAAAAAGAGAAATCTTAATGCATCTGACCAATTAAAGAATTCCATAAATGGAAGGAAGGAAGTCCTTCGTGACCCCTGTACCAATCAGCCCTTGACCTTAAACATGATAATTGATTACTTTCATCTTACAGTAGCATGTATAATTACAAATGTTATTATTGCTCATAAAATTATCTGGTACTTTCTAAAATCCTTCTATAAGAGTATTTGACTCCTTGACCTCTAAGACAGTGAATTCTGTAGGATTATTTTTTTTAAAAAAAAAAAAAGATGGGGAAATATACTATTGTAAGTGTATCTCTCTACCAGACTGCAATATTTTTAACAGAAAGCAGAGAAGGAAATTCTGAGCAGCAAGCAAATCCTTTCCTGCCTAGCATATATATCTCTCTGACACATGGCATAAACATCAATGAAAATGGTGCAAATATTGATAAAAAAAAATAAAGCGAGTAGCTTCCAAGTTCTACCACTATCCTTCGTTTTCAATTATTTGCCCTTTAAGTTGATGGAGGGGTGGAGATGAGACTCCAGCCCAACACCGCTTCTTCTTTCACTCGGTTAATAACGTGGCTGTCAGGACGGAGACTAAAGGAAACTCATCAGTTTTTCCTCAGAGCCTATGAAGGTCATCGTGCAGCATGACCTCAGCAGCCCCTTATATACACACATATTTGTGTACAATATGCGCTGAGAAACTGGACGTCTCCACTCAGTCTCTGCATAAGAGCCCATTTCAGACTTGAAAACATGGAAGCCGGGCATTTAGTAGTGAACAAAGTAAAGAAAGATTGTTTTCACTCTGATCCCATTCTCTCTGCTGGAGCTTGGCACTGGAAAGTAAAAGTGAGCCCCCCCCCATTTTTTAAAATCAAGCTAAGGTAAAGGTAAAAAGGGAATGGACCCCTGGATGGTTAAGTCCAGTCAAAGGTAACTATAGGGTGCTCATCTCGCTTTCAGGCTGAGGGAGCCAGCGTTTCTCCACAGACAGCTTTCCAGGTCATGTGGCCAGCATGACTAAACCGCTTCTGATGCAACGGATCACTGTGACAGAAACCAGAGGGCACGGAAATGCCGTTTACCTTCCCGCCGCAGTGGTATCTATTTATCAACTTGCACTGGCATGCTTTTGAACTGATAGGTTGGCAGGAGCTGGGACAGAGCAACGGCAGTTCACCCCGTCACAGGGATTCAAACCGCCGACCTTCTGATCGGCAAGCCCAAGAGGCTTAGTAGTTTAGACCACAGCGCCACACGCGCTTAAATCAAGGTAGGCCTATGTGGGCAGAGGATGCAGATTCTACAGTATCCAAATACTACAGTATCCAAAGCTCTGCCAAAACCATGGTGCAAGATGTGGGGGGATGCCTCTTTATCATTTTATTTGCTGTCCTGTACCAGCCTGTACCAGCCTCCCACTGGAACCTGGGCTGGCCTATTTCCTCCCCTCTGTTCTGGGCATGTGCCCCATCCCCACTCTTAGCTTTGTTGCCTTTTTTGCCCTCCCCACCATCAGGGCATTGATTGCAATAGGACTAAACCTTTCCACCGCTACTTGGGAAAGGACTTTCTGAAAGCAAGTCTCCTTTTCCAGATGAAGATGGAAATCCACTGTATCCGATGGCCTCTGGAATGCTCTCCCTGTGGTCACTGATGCCTCGGGACTTTAGGGAATCCCTGATCCAACTCAAGATGCCTTGTTAGTATCTCAATCCAACTCAGGAATGTGACAACCTCACCCAAATCACGCCGTTCCTAAACATGCTTTATCTCTAAACACTCATTTTAAAACACATTACAAGGGCTAGCCCTTGTAAGAAGGTGAATAGCAGAATTTTGGAGTTTTCAGATCATCTTCAAGAGCCAAGCCACACAGAAAGCATAGGAACAGTTGATCTGCAGTATTTCATGCCATTTTACAGTTCGGATGCAGGAGTGTTTATTCCCTTCCTACAGAACTGTGTTTCTGTTGGATTCTGAAGACACTCTTTACACTGTTTTTTCCACACATGTGAGAGATATTTTAGGACCAACCAATAGTGTCTTGATTGTAATCTGTTGCTACTTTATAAAATAATGCATTCTTAAATTGTTGCAACTTACCTGGGGGCTTCCTCATGGCAGACAAGTAAGGAATCTAATCACCATCCTCATAAAAATATATATATTTGATTTTACCTGCATCTGTACAGGAGATTCTTACTCTCTGCTTCAGCAGCTTCTACAAGCCTCCCCATCTTCTGTGCCAGAGGATGGAGCTTTTAAAAAGAAGCTACATGGCTTTTGGCTATACCCCAGTCCCTGCAGCAAGGCTAGTTCTTCCCCGCACATACAATATAATATGCAGAATGGAAATCATGCTACGGAGGAGCATTGCACAATCCGTTAAATGTGGTAGAAGCATGCATTGATTAATTGTCTGGAGAAGCTCTAGAGCATTGCTCAGTGCTGTATTTTGTTACATCATTGTGTACCAAATGGGTTTATATATAAATAGCTGCTCCAGGACCATTAAACCATTGTATCATAGAAATGGAGAAACCTCAAGGGTCAGTGACTCCAACCCTTACCAGTGAGGCATGATTCATTACACCTAAACCATTTTTGACAGATGCTTATTATGTTGCAGGGCAAGCAAGAATGATAAGACAATCTCCAATGGTGAGTGTAGTTTTACCTCAACAGAAATGGATTGTGGACAGATTCCCTCTCCCTCTCCCTCTCCCTCTCCCTCTCCCTCTCCCTCCACGCACACACACACACGCACACACCAGGGAAGTGGTGAAACATGGGAATTGTGCATGATGTGTGTGCTCACCCCATTTCCATCTCTGTGCACAAGTCATGCAGTTATTTGTAGTGTTCCAAAATTGCTTTGACTGAAGATAACAGTGAAAGAAACACACACACAAACATACACACACACACACACACAGAGAGAGAGAGAGAGAGAGAGAGAGAGAGAGAGAGAGTACATGTGTATCCCAGGCAATTATGCCTCCATCATATCAGCTTCAACATGTCTCTTAAAAAATGATCATCAACTACAGTTTGGGGATCGACTGTTATATCAAAGGATGGAGACTGCATTTGTTCGCTGCTATTTGTTAAGGGTTGCTGGGAAATGTGACTCTGAGTGGTAAACTACAAGGCCCAGAATTCTTTGAATGGTAAAATGTGTTTTGAATGTGCTTTTAAAGGCATGACTAACATAGCCATAGTGTGGGGGCACATGAATAAGGACCTCATGTAATTTCAGGGTCTGGGGAGGTTCGTATGGGGAAAGGCGGTCCTAGGGGTATTTCAGTCCTGAACCATTTAAGGCTTTATAGGTCACTTCATGGAATGGTCTGGAGAGAAGCACAGTCTCACGTGCCTGCTGTCCTTCCTTCTAGGATGGTACACTTCACCCTCAATGCCTTATCTCCTTTTGTGCACTATGAGAGCTGCATAAAGAGAGCTTAATGGTCAATATCCATTGCACTAAGGATAGGTTGGAAATTAAACAATATAGAGGATTGATTCCTGTGGTAGTGAAGAAATGTAACCCTTTGTTCAAATGTGTCTCCCTTTGGAAACATTTGTATATACATCATGGACCTATCTTCACATTGTCTCCACAACCTATTTTAGTATTTCTTTTTTAGTTAGTGAAATGGTGTGAACTCTCATAACCCCTTTGTCCTTCCTTCTGCTTAGTGGGAGTCTTGGAGTAGAGTGTCTGTAGAAAACAGCCAGGACATCACACTAGTATGCCTTTTTCAACATACTGTTGTCCCAAGCATTAGCAAGCCTATAACACTTAAGCCACAGATATTCAATTTCACCAGGGCCTCTTAGAGACCCTAAAATATGAAAGCACCACAGCAGGTCCATCTTGCCTACTTCGGCCTCCAAGCAGAATCAAAACCTCTCTTCTAATTTCCAAATGTCATCCTTATATTAGTTACCCAGCAGTTCTCTCTTATATAAGCCTGGAATCAGGCAGAGAACAAAGGGCCAGTTGTCTGACTGTTGTGAGAGGATGTCAGAACAAAGCTGACATATCTAAACTCGCTATCTAATTAAATCTTTTTAATTATCTCTACCAGCTCCAGATCTCAGTGTGTGTTAAAAAAAAAGAGGGATGCACCTGTGAAGTAGTTAACCATTGGTCACCCAGTCTGAGGAAAGGCTATCATAATAAAGGAGAGAACAAGGAGGAAATGAAGAGAAAGCTGTAAATAAATGGTGGTCTCGTGAAAGGGAAGCCTTTGCTACAATATTCATTAGTTTATATCATCATTCATTGCCACATTAATTTAAAAGAGAGACTGTTTTAAATAGCCAAAATGGCTCCAATGATTGCAGGTAGGGTTGTTGTTGTTCTTTTTAACATCACAGGGCCTCCACACAGCGAGCTTCTGCTTGAAACTTCCAGAACTGATTCTTTCCGTGTTTGACCCTGGAGAGGCCAAATGTGGTGAGGGAGTTTCTAGCACAGTCTCTCACTGCTTCAGATGCAGCCAGAGCCGTCTTTCCCATAGGGCTTAGTGCTTCGTTGCACCAGGGTGCTAGCCTCTCAGGTGCACCCAGTGAGTGGGGGAGCTGCACGGCCTTGCCAGCGGCCTCCCCTTTCCCTGCACACCCGCCAGCTGCTCCCTCCAACTATCCGTGGTAATTTGGGGGTGCTGGGCGGATAATTGCACCCTGGCGCCACGTCTGCTAAAGACTGCCCTGGATGCATCTTCACTCAGAAAAGTGCATTGACTACTGGGTCTTGCCCCTGCACCCCATCTCCAAGCATTTCTGTGCCACAAAACAGTTTTAGATGATGTGGTTAAGCTAAACTTGCTAAGAGTGCCTGCTGTTTGTGTAGTAGCCGAGTCACTCTGATGACATCGTATATAACAATGCTGTGATGTTGCACTGGTACAGAGGTATTCGCTTGCCTTTGCCCTGGGGGAGGAGAGAAAATATTGAGACCTACAACGGGACGTGGGTGGCACTGTGGGTTAAACCACAGAGCCTAGGACTTGCTGATTAGAAGGTCAGTGGTTCGGAGCCCCGCAATGGGGTGAGCTCCCGTTGCTCAGTCCCTGCTCCTGCCAACCTAGCAGTTCGAAAGCACATCAAAGTGCAAGTAAATAAATAGGTACCACTCCAACAGGAAGGTAAACAGCATTTCCGTGTGCTGCTGTGGTTCGCCAGAAGCAGCTTAGTCATGCTGGCCACATGTACACTGGCTCCCTCAGCCAATAAAGCGAGATGAGCGCCACAACCCCAGAATTGTTCATGAGTGGACCTAATGGTCAGGGGTCCCTTTACCTTTACCTTTACAATTTGTCAAATTGTCTTTTAAAGCCATCCAAGTTGGTTGCCAACATCACATATTGTGGGAACACATTATTTTGCCTGTCCTGAATCTTCCAGTGCTCGGCTTCATTGGATGTTCCCCAAGTTCTAATATTAAAAGAGGGGAATCCTCTCTCCACTATCTTCACACCATGTATAATTTTCTATTCACCTCTGTTATCACCCCACTTGCTTGTCTTTCTTAGAGACTAAAAAGCCCTACATGAAGTGCAGTCAAAAATTACCTAACTACAAATACTTCCCATCCATCCTTATGGGAGTTTAGACCTTAAGACTTGCAAAACTGTCGGATGATTCTTTGGGGTTGCCTGTCAGCCTGTCCCTTCCCCAGATATTGTAGCTGCAAGATTTATCCCTCCATTTTTCTCCAGCTTCTGGCACCACTCCATCTGCTCTAAAAGCAATAACCTCCATTTTAGACAGCTGTGACGGGTGGATTTTATGACTGTTTAACATCACAGAAGTGTCCCAAAGTAGCTTTTGGATCCAGAGGGGGGTTCCAGGGATTTCACCTTGTGCAAGTGGGCAGCCATTAGAAGCCAAGTGCTGCACCCTTACGAAAGAGACAACAGACAAAAGGAGATCAATAATCAGACTGTGCATAAAAGAGATTTATTGTTTAGCAAATGGATAGTGAAAATGTCAACTTTTAGTGAGGGCTAATGCTTGTAAGGGGGCTGGGCCAGCCTCATTTCTGCCTCGGTTTTACTTTGATTGTGTGGGGAGGAACTTATTGGAAAAATGAGATTCTAGTTATTTAAAAGAAATGAATGAGACCCTTGTGGCTCATCCCCAAAGCTAATTTGATTCAGGAGGAGCTTTCAAATGTTCCTTTGGAACACCAGAAAAACACCTTCTGAATACCAGTTGCTTGGAATCACAGCTCTTGCACGCAAGTCCATGTTTGTGAACTTCTCATGGGCATCTGGTTGGCCACAGGATACTGGAGAAGATGAGCCTTTGGCCTGATTCAGGAGGGCTTTTGTTAAATTCTTAACTTCAACTTTTTTTTTTTAGGGTTCCCTATGAATACACTTGACAAGTCCAGTTGGTTAGCATGGCATCTTCTTCCTACCCCTATGCAACCACCCATTCTTCTCCAAGCAGGTGGCATCTTGGAGAAGAGAGAGGGATGTGTAAAAAGGGCTGGGAAGGCTAGGAATACTTGAGGAATTCAAGTTTTGTCAATTCTGAAATGAACTGATGTGATACATACTTTCTGGACTAATTGCAGATTGGATCTTAGTTCTCTTCCAGAATATTCTGAAGCAGGTCTCTGCTCAAAAATATATATCAAATTACATGTAGGAATGCATATTTTGAGGGAAAATGGATGTCATGTTACCTACCGTAAACCCACAAATTACACACATTTAACTTGTGCACATATGAGCTTGGCAAAAAAAGGAAGGAAGGAAGGAAGGAAGGAAGGAAGGAAGGAAGGAAGGAAGGAAGGAAGGAAATGGGGAGCAGAAAGGGGTTGGGCATCTTGGATAAAGGACTTTAGCAGTCCAACCCACCATTGCACCCAATGCGTTTGGACTATACATGATTTTCAATTTAGGCACGATCTCCAAAACATAACCACTGCATGACTTGTGGTCTGACTGTATTTGAATACAAATTTGCATGCAGATTTGTTTGTTTGTTTATAACTTTGCAGATGACAGTGGCATATATGTGGCACCTTTTGAAGCCACCATCTTGGGAACTGGGGCATATCTGGATTCATGTAAGTAGCAGCTCCAGGTTATCCACTAAGATTGTAAGTGTCCCTGTGTATCAGTTCAAGGCATATAAAGCCACCAAATTGCTGAAGCTAAGCAGGTTTGTGTATGGTCAGTGCCTAGAAGGGAGACTGCCTGTGAACTTAAATGTATGTGGCAGGATATACATTAAAAACAAACAAGCCTGTTGATGGTGCATATTCCCACAGTCAATCACATGAGAGGCACCGGCCCAAAGTGGAGATGTTTGATTCGTAGAATCATCTTATGAAATAAATCAATTATAAATAAATTATAAAAGTCTGTTCTGCTTTAAACTTGCATAGATGCCTTGACTATGCCAGAACACTGATCAGCAGTAGTGCAGTGGAAGGGAAATGTAGGCAATGGGAGCTCTGGGACTTTTTTCACAGCAAGAGTGATTATGTAATCTGCCAGCGCACCAAGGTAATTGACGGATTCTTCCTGCTATGGCAAGTCAATGAAGTGATAATGGGGCTTTCAAGTTTGTTTGTGGCAGATTAGCATGGGGAAAACCAGAGAATGAGGGAAATTATCAAGCAGAGGCTAGATATTTTTTTTCCCATTTACTACTTTCCCCTTTCAGTTTAAGTGGTGATACAGCCTCACAAGACTGCCTTTGCTTCAGCTGACTGAAGATATTTTGTTAAAGCTCAATGTGTTTTACAAGTTAAGCTGGTGAAGTCAGTGTGTGTGTGTTTTTATACCAAGGGTCGCCAGCTTCCTTGGGTCCATAGGTCCATTTACAACCCAGAGAAACTGCTGCTGGCACCACACAGAGGCCACAACAAAGCACACACTGCTGGTTACACCAAGATGCTTCTTTTAAGCCTAATTTCAGCAGTGGGGGAGGAGTCTGTATGGGTGCATTTACACCTGTGGACACAATGATGGCAATTCCATATGTGTGTGTGTGTGTGTGTGTGTGTGTGTGTGTGTGTGTGGTTTATTAGATATAAAATGGATCAGCACTATTGCCTGCATTTTTGGACCATCTTGGGGGGGGCAGGGCTTTGGGGACTGTAATGATGTGCTGCTGCAGTTCAAAATTTACTACTTCACCACTGCTGATTAGCTTCTTCCATGAATTCTCTTACCTGCATTGATTCCTTCTGGTGTATTCCCTGGGGTTTCTAATCACTGACCTCCAGCTTTATTCCTGTCCTTGACATTCTGCTGGATTGCCTTGGCCTCTGGTCTAATTATTTTCCTACGCACCCAGTGTGCTCCTCCTCCTCTGCCATTGTGCAGACTCTGAAGCAAAACACCATCTGAGGGCATTTGCAGTGTAGTCAGGAATATGACAGGAGATATATATGGCTAGAAGATGGGGCCATTGAGCTCTCAGGGATAAATTAGTTATCTGGACTTGACACTCACAGGATCCATTTACAAGCCCTCTTAGAAGAATGTGAGGATGCGGAGGAAGAAGACACTCACCAGTGACCTCTGAATTTTCCACTCACCAATGACAGCAATAGGGTGGCCAATAGAATTTAATGATTATGAAAATCATACCAGGCACAAGCACTATTTGGTGATCACTGAACAGGCAACTTTTAAACAACATCATTTGACTTCCTCCTTTTCACCAAGGCACAGTTGCTAACCTTATTACCTTCACTTTGACCTGGGGCTCCTAGACTTAGAATAATAGAATTGTAAAATTGGAGGAGACCATGAGGGTCATTTAGTCCAACCCCCTGCACATATCTTTTTGCCCAGTGTGGGTCTCAAACCCACACCCCTGTGATTAAGAATCTCATGCTCTACCGACTGAGCTATCCTCCAATAATTTCCCTCTGTCATGATTCTGTTGCAGTTTTCTGCTCAACTCTTGGACTGTAAGGTGACCATTGAGAGCTATGGTCCTCCTTTTTAGATCATTGCTATCTGAACCACTGAGCCTCTTGGGCTTGCCGATCAGAAGGTCGGTGGTTCGAATCCCCACAACGAGGTGAGGTCCCGTTGCTCGGTCCCTGCTCCTGCCAACCTAGCAGTTTGAAAGCACATCAAAGTGCATGTAGATCAACAGGTACCACTCTGGCGGGAAGGTAAATGGCGTTTCCGTTCTCAGCTCTGGTTCGCCAGAAGCAGCTTAGTCATGCTGGCCACATGACCAGGAAGCTGTACGCCGGCTCCCTCGGCCAGTAAAGCGAGATGAGCGCTGCAACCCCAGAGTCGTCCACGACTGGACCTAATGGTCAGGGGTCCCTTTACCTTTACCTTGCATTATTGTCAAGCCAAACATTTCTGCCCAAAATTATGTGATCCTGCTAGGGAGCTTCCCAGGGACAACTGGAGTGAGCCTAACTGCTAGAAATAGACTGCTAGACTAGGTGGCCCTTCAGGTAGACCTAGCAAGGCAATGCTATGTTTTTAATGACTATTTGTGATAAAGGACAGAATAATTCTAAAGCAGTGCTCTTCAACCTTGGGTCTTCAGATGTTGTTGGACCTAAACTCTGAACACCAAGGTACTCTGGGTGCCTCCTTAATATAGAGATAAAATATTTTTTCTTTCTCAGGAAAGGAGCACAGTGGTTAAGAACATTCACTCTGAAGTCACTAGCCCAAATCAAAATCCAGCCATGAATTCAGTTAGGATCTCAGAAGATTAAAGGGGGTTTAAGGTGATCCTCCACACACGTTCAAGGACTGTATATGAGGAGCTGCAAAGCTGCATGGGATAGCAATGGTTCCTCATAGGGGAGTAAGAGTTATTATCTAGGAATAACTTAAGAGTTATTGTCTAGGGAAATTACTTCACCCATGGACTCCTTGTTTTTATAAATCTGCGGTGTCACAAAGAAGACCATATACCTTTGGTCAGTGGGTATTATATGGGAAAATATAGATGATAAATTGCAGCAGTATATAAACACAAATGAATATTAGTTTCCATAAACATACTCTCCATGGAATTAGCCACACAATGAGTATCTTGCATTATAGTGCCTGTAAGCTTGAAGAAACTTATTAAAAGAATCTGGGTAATTTTGTAATTCACACTTGGACTGCAAATCTGATGGAGCTTGCAGTAATATTTAATGAAATATTACATTGTTTAAAGTGTTCCCAATGAAATATGCTCTTAATTGATTTTTGACCTGTGAAAAACACCGCCGAGAGAGAAAGAAAGGGAGGGAGATGAGATAAGATATTACTCAGACTTCTGTTTCATCTCCCAAGCACCATTTTCTTTCCTGCGTGTCCTTTTCCCCACATGAAAACAATGTGACAACGACAAGCACAGCATGGAAGATGCCACAGGGCCACTTAATAAAATTGCTCAGTAGGACTATAATATGGTAACACTATTAACATGGTAAATAACATGGGTGGATATAAAAATATGTAGGACTCAACTCTCATACATTGCCCACAGAGTTCCAATATAAAAATACGGTAGCTTTTATTGTGAGTGCATGTTGGGAAAATTTTCTTTTGGTCACACAGTTGTGCACTGATCACTCTGAATCTGGATCCAGGACATGTTATTATTGATCATTTATTATTTATTAAATTTCTATACCACCCTTCATCCGAGGTCCACAAAGCGGATTACAATATATAATCAGAGAAATATATAACATAGTATCAAACAAAACAATAGCCCCCATGCCTGCAGCCCATTGTTGGCATGGCATTTCTCATCTCGTGTCAAGTCACATGCCCAAGTCCCACAGTGCCAAGGAGACTTGGTTGCCCTCAGATAGCCAGGCCACCCAGCCTAGTGCGCAGAGATGTCTCTTGGGAGCAGAGCAAGACCAGAAGGGGGCTACCTTTCACATGTAGCACACTGCAAGTTTACAGGGAGCTGGGTGTTCAATCATTCATAGACAACATGGTTCTGGGTCAGGGTTTCATATGTAGCAGAGCTCCCTTTGTGTGATCTATTCAAAGTCAGCCCTTGACACAAAGGAAAAGGTCGTAGCTCAGTGGTAGAGCATCATTTTGTGCACAGAAGGTCCCACGTTTAACCTCCCAGCCTCTCCAGGTAGGGCTGGAATATATTCCCTGTGTAGAATATCCTGAGCAACAGGGACTGTTGGTCTGACTGGTATAAGGCAAGTTCCTACGTGTCTCCAGAAACCCAGCAACAAAAAATTGGAGAAGTATCACATTTGCAGAGCCATCACTTGCTATTCTTCCTTTGGCAACTATTCAGATTCAAGACAGCCACTTGCAAAAATCCAAGAATCTGTCATTTCTTACCTAAGTATTTGTTCCTTTTCAAAGCATTTGTTTTCCAATTGAATGTGTATATTAAATATTTGACTAGCAAAGTAATTGTTTAAAGTTGAACCTTAGGTGGGATACAAAGGTAATTAATGGATGGGTGGATTGCCTAATAAGGCTACATGGTGTGAGCCACGCATCCTCATAGAAGGGTCCCTATAGAGCAGACAGCTGTCCCTGGTGACCCTAACAAGTGAGTCCCTCTCAAAAGGAAGAGTCAATTCAGTGGGAAGAGCCCAGCCTAGTCCATGTCTCATTGAATAACAGAAGGGAGAGAAGTTCAGAAAGAATTATGCTTTCTAGTCTCAAATATTTTTTTCATGAACTGAGAATTTCAATCAAATGAAGACTCTGACTTCTGTGTACTCAGAATCCCACTCTTTTATTGTCCGCTAGGCATACTTCAAAATCATAGACAATTACTCATGAAAATATTTATTTTTTGATATCTCTCTCACATTTCTCATTCTCTCAGACTTCTTCCATCAAGGTGAATGTAAGCATTATGCCTGTTAAGACTGCATGGCACAAACCTGTTCATCTGTAGGAAATTAAATAGGGATCAAAGCCAAGTCAGCCTGCCTGTCTTTGTCCCTTTTTATCCCAATCTCGTTTTTTTTATTGTATTTTATTTTATTTTCTATTAGAATAGTCATTAATCTTCCTCATGGATGCACCACACTGACATTCGAGGTCTTGACTTCCATAGCATTGCTGAAGTCGATTCTTCTCCCTGAGTTTTAACCCACCCTTCACAGCCTCACCAGTTTGTTACACAGTTTTTGATGAGAAGGCCAGGGAGAGTGAGGTCATGCGAAGCGGAGATGAGAGGGAAACAAGAAGAAGGGGAGATGCAGAAACTCCCACAAGGAACTCCAGATCCCACTGAAAAGGTCAATGTGTATTTGAATCATCTCCATGACACAGATATACACTCAGCCCCAATGTAGAGATACTTGATAAAGAGGGTAATGGAGTGGAAAGATTGTTGCAAGAATGAAATAGGCCCCTCTTTTCCTGGCCTCCCATGATGCACCATTTTGTTGCCATGGTGATTTGAAAAGGCATTTTTGTTGTTGCCGCCGCCACTGTTGTTGCTGCTTTGGAGGGCCCTCTCTATTCCTGCTAACCTTGACCTTTTGCGGGGGTTTTTACGTGAGATAAGGAATTCCATTTCTTCTTATCTGGTCATGGCTGACTGCCTGGCTGGCATTGATGAAGGCAAGAGGTGTACCAAGGGCTGTCTTAGTGTACAGATGCCAAATGGATAAGCAAAAGAAAATAATGTAAGAGTGGTTAATTAAGGGTGATACTGCAAGGAACATGTTTCTTGGGTGCTTTTTTTGCTGAATAATGAATTCTGTATGCTTCAGAAAAAGAAGAAATTATTAAATATATATGAGAGCAGGAAATGAAGGTCAGGGTGGTATGATTGGAAATGTGTCTGCGATCAACCACAAAGATGCCTTGGGGACCAACTGATAGGGTATCCAGGTTAAATTAAAAAGAAGCACGTGTTGCCATGGCCACAGGTTATGTTCAATAAGTCACACAAGCCACTTCCTGCTTGCCTTCCCAAATGAAGAGCGGTTCACGAATGGGAAACAACTAATAGTTTAGAATAAATTTAGGCAGGGTGAATGTTTCAGTGACACTGAATGTTGGAGTTAACCAGCCAAACCTTATAGAGTGGTCACTGATCCATCCAGGATAACAAAAGACAAGAATCAACCCCTCAAACTGACCTTTTCATCCTTGGACCTACTTATTTCAGACATGACTTTTGTTCTTGAGACAGTTGTCCTTCTGGGAAATCTTTTGAGCACTACTAAGAAGCTGCCAAGCCATTTTTTACTACACATCCGAGGTATAAGCTTCTGGGTTTTGTTTAACTTTTAAAAGGAGCAGATGAGCAAGTCCACGGGGACGTCACAAAACTTATGCGTATTTGACAAACAGGCTAAGCTTGATTGTAACAGCAAAACGAAAATCACATATCCACTGAAAGTGACACCCACCCACACACCTCAGTGAAAGGAACAAGATGTTGTACTTTCTCAACAGAATAAAATTACATTTGATAGTGAATGAGAAAGCCTTGCTGGATTCAGACAGCTGTGCACTTCAGAGTGACTGTCTATTTATAAGGAAGACCATGCAGCTCGGTGCCCTAACAGCAGTTTCTGTTAGTGATAGAAGAAGTGCGTTTAACAACAACAGTTAACAACTAGTATGTGTTTGTGGGGGACATTAACTCACAAAAGACGAATAAACAAATATAGATGTTGGGTGGTACTATGACTTCTTGCACCATGGTGGTTGTGTCACCAACTCTGCCCCTGCTTCTTGTAAAATGGCCCATGGTAAAATGATTCTGAATTATTTGTATAGAAACACAAAGATGACTTGCTAAAGCTGTGTGGTCTGGGCTTGGAATGATAAGCCCAGACGTCCTTTCTGGTTGGATTCTCATGGTGGAAAAGAAAGGACAAAGGCATTTGTGTAATCTCACTGTATACAAGTTGTACAAGTGACAATAAAGTATTTCAGTTTGGTAACTCTTCCTCCCGAGGTGAGGGGGTGTGACCTAGTTAAGTTTGGCAGGACTGCTTAGTCTATGGTCTTAACCCCTTTATGCATTAACTGGAGCTAAGCATACTGGTTATATGAGGCCCACAGTTTAACAATCCCACAGTTTTAAAGTATCATCAAAATAGCAAGCCAATTTCATAATGAGTTTAGGAGCAACAATATCCATCCCCATCCCATTTGAAACAGCTGTTTGGAAGACTTGCAGTAGCTCATGTTCTGTTGAATATGTGAAAGCAGCCCAACACCTGTCAATACTACAGCAGTACAGAACTGGCAACAGTTAGAAGCAAAATGAAGGGAGATGTCACAGAAATTTGCAAGGTTACACAGTCCTCCTCCTCCTCCTCCTCCTCTCCCCACCACATACTACTACTACTACTACTACTACTACTACTAATAATAATAATAATAATAATAATAATAATTTATTTGTACCCCACACATCTGACTGGGTTGTCCCAGCCACTCTGGGAGGCTTCCAGTATATATAAAAACTTAGTAAAACAAGCCAGTTTGGAAACATAGCACAAACTGATGACATTTTGTCAACTGTTCTCTTCCCTTCCCTTTGCAGATTTTCAATCAACCCTGTTCATCTTGGGAGTTTGGGGTGGACATCAATTAAATCCATGCCCGCTCACAGTGTTCTAATAAAACAGCTCTTTGGGCAGAAGGAAACAATCCATATTTCTCCTGGGTTAAAATTATGCAGAAGGGAAGAGGAGGAGAGATCGCACTGAGAGCCACCCAACAAAATGCACTCACCATAAACACTAAAGGATGAAGCCCTACCTTTTCAGCATGTTGCTGTTGTCAGATGGATGCAATATAAATAATGTTCTGAAACAAGAGCTATGTTGGCCCAAGCCTTGAGGATGCCAGCTGGATATGAGGGCTTCAGCCAAAACCCCTGCAGTCTATTGCTGAATCTTGAAGCAGGAGTTAGAATCTATGGATTGCATTGGGGCCCAGTTGAGATTAGGCCTTTCTGATCTGCCTTCAGCAGCATAGGCAACAGTGGTCTTTAAACTCCACACAGCTTCTTAAATTGCTTTTGTGCACATCTTGGCCCAAGGCTCCCTGGAGTTCTTGCTTACTTGCAGAAATGCTCCTGACCCATCAGTCACTGGCAACTTGCTACATTTCATCTTCAAGTGTGAAAGGAAAAACAGTCATAAAAGATTTATTGAAACAAATATCTTTTTCAGGGGAGAGTGTGGTTTCATATGATCGCCTTTTCATTCATTCTCTCTCTCTCTCTCTCTCTCTCTCTCTCTCTCTCTCTCCTGAGCTTACAATTTGAACAATTGCCCAGGCTTGTTTGCCCATTCCCAGCCTGCCAAACCATTTTCAATAATAAGATCCATCTCTTCCTCCTCAAGGCTACATTGTCTTCACATCCTCTGAGATTGGATGCCTCGACTCCCTTTTATCACTTGAGCCACATGCGTTTTGATTGTAAACATCATGATAACACTCTTGTTAACCCCTCAGAAGTGAAATAATGCTAGATAGCATTTTGAGTAGTGATACTCACACCACCATCCCACACTGAGATTACAAGGAACAGGCAACCCACAGACCTGTTCTTGATAAGGATCTCACTACTGTTGAGACACAAAAGATGAAACTTCTGAAATAATAGCCTTGTCCATGTTACCTTGCTCATATTATGCAATATGGCAATGCTATTTTAGCCCAAGTCACTATCTTCTTTTGAGAAATATTGAGAAATAACTGATGCCAGCAGTGAAGCTAGGGGGACTCTTGTGTCTACCTTACAAATGCTGGTTCTCTGTTTTGAGGGCTATTTGACTCAAGTCTGGTTTAAAGATAAATAATTGCCCATCAACAGACTTCCACTTGGACAAAAGACTGAACAGGCATACAGATCACGTGATCTGACTTACCCACTATGGTGAGATGTACTACATTTCTATTTAAATTAATCATTTTTCAGTTTGCATATATACATATGAATTAGCCTAACCAAATATTGTGCAAATATGTATCCTCCTTTTTTCTATTTGGTGATGCATGTACTACCTTAAACAAAACATTTCTATGGTTCCTTGTGCTCAAAATTACAAGGATTGTGTCAGTAGTAGGCATGGGAGAGAAATTTATTTAGCTCATACTTAAAGCAGAATTGATTAATTCTGCACTTTCAGAAACAATGTGCGAACCCAAACACATCCAAAATTCGCACTGAATTTTTCAATGCAGTTCTCCAACCAACAAGAGCTTGCAAAAGTGCTGCTAGGTTGGCAGGAGCTGGGACAAAGCAACAAGAGCTCAACCCATTGTGTGGACTCGAACTGGGTCCTTTACCTTTTACCTTACCTACAAAGGTATATACCTTTGGTAAAAGTGGGCCTAAGATGGATATCTTAGTAAAAATAACATATAGAAAACCATTATATTAGGAAAAATTGCTCACAAAATTGTGCACATTAGTCAAAATTACATACAAAAATGTGCTTTTAGGGGGCTGCGCTAAAATACAGAATAATTTTCATGTGGATTTTTCAAAAAAAGAAAACTTGTAAATTGCTGCAGAAATTTAGAGAACCAAATTTAAGACCAGAAAAATGGAGAAAACGGAAATTGACAGATCCTTCCATCCCTAGTCAATAGTAAAATAGTTTTAACATATATTGTTCTT
The DNA here is from genome assembly GCF_964106915.1 of Podarcis gaigeae. NCBI lineage: Eukaryota > Metazoa > Chordata > Lepidosauria > Squamata > Lacertidae > Podarcis > Podarcis gaigeae. The sequence goes on from NC_139681.1 coordinate 64,276,158, forward strand.
TCAAGGGGAAGCATGGGCAGATATAAATCTCTTCCACAGAGGTGAGAAACCAGGTGTAAGGTGCCACTGATCATCTGATATATACATATACAGGGGTACCTCAGGTTAAGTACTTAATTCGTTCCGGAGGTCTGTTCTTAACCTGAAACTGTTCTTAACCTGAAGCACCACTTTAGCTAATGGGGCCTCCCACTGCCACCACAGCACGATTTCTGTTCTCATCCTGAAGCAAAGTTCTCATCCAAATGCTCTATTGAGAGTGCTGTTGCATCTAGCATTGCATGGTATGTGTTCCCCAGGGAGCAATGATTATGAACTCCTGTTAAAGCAAAATGTTTTTGCTTGTACACACAGTATTAAATCTCTTGCTCATGTTATGCAAAAGAACACACATTGCTGTTTCCTGCCCTAGGACCTGCTCGGTTTCCTTTAAGAGCTAGCACCATCAAGGCCAGAGCTGATTAAACAGAGAAAATAAAATAGCGTTTGGGTTAGTTGCTGCATGAGGGAGGCATGGAAAAGGTTCACAAGAAGAAAGTAATAAAATGCAGTCACTTAGGTATAAGCTATGGAGTGACTCATTTTCAAATGCCATCCTGGAGGACTTCCTGCCATGCCCCCGAGGACCTTGGTTAACCAAGTCATTTTGAATAGAATTTATTAACTTCAGGGCGTTGATTGAACTGCTAAAAGCACTTCCCCAGGGATGTGACAGGCATTTATAAAAGCCACAATGTGGCGAGCTGCTCTGGTCCTTGTAATCTTGATCACAGGGGACCCTAAGGTGATGGTTAAAGGACAAACTAGCCTGTGCAGTTTACTTATCCTACTGAAAAGCCCGAAATGACCATATTCACATTTTTAATAATGTTAATGATATCATGGTGTTTGTTTCGCCTCTTAAGACATTTACAAAAGCCACAATTGGAAAATTGCAGCAGTCCTTGTAGTCCTTGCATTTATAAAAGCCACAGAGAGACTGTGGAAGAAGATTGGAAGAAGTTTAAAGACTATCTTAATAAATATTATAAAATTAATGACGGCTAAAAAGATATGGGTTTAAAAATTAGTGGTTTGCAGGGGTATTGACTAAGGAAAAAGAATGGAATAAATAAAAAAAATATGGAAATATGGGAATGGATTTGCTGATAAGATAAATGAGATCAGAATACAGAAGGGGGAGGTGTGAGGAGGTTGGTGAAATTAGGTTTAGAAAATAAGGTTTGAAAGTATACTTGTTTTTGGTTTTTTTTGTTTGTTTGTTGGTATGTTTTTATTGTTGCTTGTATTTGTGTTTATATGTGTTTATTGGAAACTTAATAAATATCATTTTAAAAAAAAGTCCTTGTAATCTTGAGCACAAGGGATCTTTTTTTAAAAAAAATGTTTTTATTAGCAATTTCAACATAACAAAATATCAAAACATATCATTCATTATTTTCCCCCTTTCCCCCATCAAACCCTCCCTCTCCCCCCCCGAGACTTCCCTCAGCTCCTCTCTCTGATTTCTCAACACATATTATTCTCTGCATATTATAAAATTATACATACAAAATTATACATTATCTATCTACCATGTTATCAACCAATAAATTTCTGCATGTTTCTTCAAAACCTGCCAAGGAGTCCAGTTCCTTTTGTTGTCTTTTTAGATTTGTAAAAAGCTCCCATTCTTCATTAAAGTCACAGTTGTCCTTGTCCCACAATTTGTATGTCAATTTAGCCAGCTTTGCATAGCTCATCAATTTTTCTTGCCACTGTTCTTTCGTTGGGATTTTCTCGTTCTTCCATCCTTGTGCTATCTTGCTCTTGCTGCTGTTGTAGCATACATAAATAAGTTCTTTGTTTTCCTTGGCAGGTCTTGTCCTATGAGCACAAGGGATCTTAGGGTGATGATTACTGGACATACTGCTCTGTACAATTTACTTGCCATCCTGAAAATGCCTAGAAAGATTGTCTTAATATATTAAATAATTATAATAATATTGGGGTTCTTTCCTGTCAATAAGTATATTTCTGACCACAGAATTATAAGGGGTTGAGCCTGATGCTATACCTCTTTATTCATAAGTAAATCCCACTGAGTTAAGTAGGAGATCTACCTACAGTAAGTGTGCAGAGGATTGCAGTTTTTAGATATCAGATTAGTAATAGGAACATTGGAAAATGCTTCATACTGTGTTGGAGCATTGCTCCATCTAGCTCAGTATTATCTGCACTGACTGATAGCACCTCTCCAGGGTTTCAGAAGGGAGATGTTACCAGCCCTACCTAGAGACCTTCTGAATGTTACCTTCTGAATGTTACCAGATGCTACCAGCCCTACCTGGGGCCTTCTGAATGCAAAGCAGATGCTCTACCACTGAGCTACAACCCTTCTCTCTTATTAGTATGATAGAGTCAGTCGTGACTGGAAGAAACCAGCCCATTTAATCTAATCTAATCACCTGCCCAATTGCAAGACCTTCCATCCATCAGCCACCTACACAATGTGTTGGGGGGGGGAGAGATTATTGGGTTCTTCTTGTTTTTATTTTTGCTATGTGTTTTGTGTTTTTATATTGTGATTTTGTCTTGTGAACCACCAGCCCTCTCTAACTGTTCCATGCAGAAAGCCTCCCTAAAGGTAGCTCAGCAGCTTTGTGGGACCCTGCCCAAAAAAATCTGAATAACTTTGGGGGATCCTAAGGGACGCGGGTGGCGCTGTGGGTAAAAGCCTCAGCGCCTAGGGCTTGCCGATCGAAAGGTCGGCGGTTCGAATCCCCGCGGCGGGGTGCGCTCCCATTGCTCGGTCCCAGCGCCTGCCAACCTAGCAGTTCGAAAGCACCCCCGGGTGCAAGTAGATAAATAGGGACCGCTTACCAGCGGGAAGGTAAACGGCGTTTCCGTGTGCAGCTCTGGCTCGCCAGAGCAGCGATGTCGCGCTGGCCACGTGACCCGGAAGTGTCTTCGGACAGCGCTGGCTCTTGGCCTCTAGAGTGAGATGAGCGCACAACCTCTGCTCCCAATACAATGTGATTACGCCTCTGCTCCCAATACAATGTGATTACTCTTACACAGATGCCAGGGCACTAAGCTGAGCTGCATTATTGTATAGTGCACTACTTGCAGTGACCTAGGGTTAAAAACAGTAGATTAACCTTCCTTTGGTTGCCAACTACAAAACATGAACTTCTATCAATTAGTTCTGGAATATGTTTCTTTTTCAGCTTCCAGTTTAATGCCGTTTGTTCTCGATAAACATCAGCACAACATAAGTTTACTTTGAAGTGGCATCAGCAAGTGCAATAAGCACTATTAAAAAAAAATGCAAGAGGTTAATTTCATTACTGCATTTACATTCTATTCTCTATTATTTTCAAAGTCAAAAATACAAACATCTTGTCCATAATATAGAAATGATAGAATATTGTAAAAAAATTCAAAGTATCCAATTGAACTGATAAGGAATGATATATTTGATTCCAAAAACTAATAAAACCGTTCCATTCGGAAAGCAAACTTTGTCATAGCTGTCAATCTACCTTGTCTAACATGACAAATATCAGTTAATTTAATCATCAGCATAACCTGGTAGGTTGGCAGGAAAACTGAATAACTTTTAACAATATTTTCATCTACTTTTTTATGGTAATGGACTTTCTAAAGAATGCTTTAAAAAAGATGAGAATTTATACAAAGAAAAATATTTAAAACTTAAGCCCATGATAGTTCTGTCATCTTTCCATAATGGCTTCCCGCTGTTCAGAATGTGTCACTGTGAGCTTTGGCCTCTGCAAACTGTAGCACAGTGGCTAAGAGCTCCGGATTTCAAGTCTTTTAATGCATATTGGGGCCTGTACTGTACATTGCCAACACCCTAGCCAGCTCTTCTCAGTTCATTCCTCTGGCTAGCTGGTAGGGAACCTCATCTAGCACAGTGCAGGTAAAGCCTCTTCAGAATGAACTAGCACAGTCATTAGAAGGGTCATTTGTCTCCAAATGTACATTGAGATGTTCAGTGGAAGACCTTCCGTGGGTGTCGCTGTTGAGGTAAGATGAGTGAGGTCTATGAGAGAAAGGCCTTCCTGGTGGTGGCGATGGCCCTGTTGTGGAACACTCTCCTCAATGAAGTTTACTTGCCACCTACCTTATTGTCTTTCAGCGCCAGCCTAAGATCTTTTTAGTTTCCTGAGCATTTTAGCTGCAATTTTAATCCTGCTGCGTCTTTCATGCTGCTTTTATGATTTTGTAGCTTTTAACTTTCACGTTCTTATTTTTCTTTTTTTGTATTGGCATTTTAATTGTTGTAGCATTTTTGCAAGCTGCTCTGGAAGTATAATTGAAGGGCAGTATAAAACACTTAAAATAAAGAAAACCATGACGCTCTCAAAAACCTCCTTTGATAAGATGGCGCTGCCTTTGCCACACAGACAGTGCCGTCCTATTTTCTTCAGCTATCTGAACAACTCAGCCTCAGTTAGTCACCAAAGCCCAAAGCCAGAAGGAGCATCTGGATCACTGAAAGAACATCCCACTTTCCAGCCTCCCCTTTCTTGCTCATGCCTTGCCTGTGTCTACAGCTCGTTTTTCTTTGTAGGCTCTAATATGTGTTTAACATGTATCTTAATTATTTGATTACAATGGTATAATTATATAATTGTAACGTATTGTGTGTGCTGGCTGGAAGGAGCCTGGAGACGCTCAGAGAGTGACGTTGGGTAAACAGGATAATAACAACATCGAGAGGAAGAATAAACGCAATAAGGGAGGCTAATTTGGAAGCATTTAAGGAAATGGGTGTTTTGGAAAAAGAAAAGTGGCTGTGAGGTTTTCTGTCGTCTCTTATGCCCTACAGCTCAAGTTGCCAAAATAAGAAAGATGGAAACTTTGATTGCATCAATAACATTTCAAAACCAGTGCTTGAATGCTACTGCCAGGTCCCTAAGGGGTTTCCTTAAAATCTACTCATTTCATGCTAGGAACCTTGTAGCTTTTATCATTGTTCCCAAATCTTGGACATGACAGTCATAAAGCACAGCATAAGGACATAGTTAAGGTAAAGGTATTTTGTATTTTTACCTATGAACAGGAAGGGAAACAAATGTCACTAAAGACTAATTTTCAAACAGTTTGTGTGAATGAAAGTAAGTACCATATTTTTACTCTATAAGACACACTTTTTCCCCTTCAAAAATTAAGGGGAAATGTGTGTGTGTCTTATGGAGTGAATGCAGGCTCCTTGGCTTCAGTGATAGTAACGCGAAGCCTCCGGAAGCCCCCGGAAGCCGCAAGCCTTCGGAGCACAGTGGGAACTCCTGCTGCGCTCCAAAGGCTTGCAGATAGCCACCTGAAGCCTGGAGAGCGAGAGGGGTCTGTGCACCCTGATCCCTCTTGCTCTCCAGGCTTCACTTCGCTGGAGGGGCACTGCACAGTTTTCCCTCTCTGCGCAGCGCCCCTTCAGTGAAGTGGGAGGAGAAATGGAAGGGGCTCCATTTCTCCTGCCGCTTCGCTGAAGGGGCGCTGAGCAGAGAGGGGGAGTATCCCTCCGTTCTCCCCCTCCTATGGTCCGGGGCGTCCTATAGAGTGAAAAATACGGTAAGCAGGATAGGCTGAAGTCCTAACCCTACTGAATTCAACAAGTCTTACTACTGGGTAGACATGATATGGGATTGTGTTGCCCATGAAGAAGGTGCAGAGGGGTAGTTACATACAGCTTCTGTCACAGCTGGTAGTCATTGTGCACGTTTTTCCCATTCCTATAGCCTTCAGTGCAAAATTTATGGAAGAAATAAAAATGAGTGTCTTTTTCTTTATTCCCACTTGAAAAATTTATGACAATGTTATAATTTCCTTCCTTCTTCCCAAGAGATTTGGTAACATAGATTTTATATTCCCATCTATTCACCGCCTTTCCATTTTCCTTCCTGGGAATGTCTCTGTGTGCTCTGGGAGGCCATGGAGAAGGGGAGCTGGTTACAGCAGGAGTGGGATCCTCCCGGGCTTCTTCAGTAGTCTGCTTCATCTCTGCCTCTTGGGCCGTCCTCCTCTCCTGCCTCTGCCTCTGCTTCTGCCTCTGCTCTCTGCCACAGACTCTTCCTGCTCACTAAACCCTGTTATCTCTTCAGCTTCCATTACCTCCTCCTCCCAGTCTTCTCCCCATAACCACTCCCCAAGCTCTGAGCCTTCTTTCCTTGGGGGTTCCCCAACTGGTGCCTCACACCATTCCTCCATAGTCCATGACAAGATACTACCAGCATCCAGTGGTCCTGGAAGTGGATGGGCCCTACTGCAACTTCAGAAAGTGCAGTGGAGGTGTTGCAGAGCTGGCCATGGATCTGCTGGCACAGCAAATTTTTAAAAAGTGGGGGAGCCCAAGCCAGCACAATTTAGCAAGGCAGTGGATACCGTAAGAGGTCTGCTGCTCTGTACCTTCTCCATCCCCTCTTTGGATTGCATTGCCTGAACAGCTTACGAATCAATGCAAACAAGGTAGTCCATGTTCTCAGGCTTACCATCTAATACAGAAGGACACAAAAGGGGAAAAAATGGGAGGGACAGGGATATAAGCAATATCAGATGCAAGCTTTTAGCTGTAAGTTCTCCTAAAGATCAGCTGCAATGAAAAAGATCAAGGATGGTCTCTCAACTGTCCTGATAGAGTGGTTCTCCATCCCTTCTCTTCGCTCCTTCTCTTCTCTACAGTCTGATGTAACAGGTGCTGCCAGAAGCAGTTGTTGGGACAGAGGAGCCTGGCTTCTCAGCATCCCAACCTGAATAGGCCTTTAAATGTCACCTTGTATGCTTCTCCCCTGCCACACACACACCTTATTAGGAGTCATGATGCAGATACAAAGTGTAAGTAAATGTACCTTTCACAAAGCATTTGATGGGGATGTCAAACCATATCCTTGGGACTTATAGAAGGTTCCTAGTGATGGCTTTAAGTACCATTTGAATGCCTGCAAAAAGAGACTCTTCTCTTGTTGTTTTTCTCTTCCAGTCTCTCCCCCTTCCCATTTTCTTTCTTTATTCTTGACCTCTGCTCTCTCTTTCCCTAGCAACTCTACCTCCTTGGAGAAACCCACCTCACACTTTGAGAGCTATTGATGTAAACAAACACTGAGGACAAGAAGCGGAGTTTGGGTCATGTCAGTAGCTGGGACCACAGAGGGAATATTGTCAGAGGGAGGTTTTGGTGTGCAGGGGCCGGTTTGCTGCACTCTTGAATGCACTCATTGTTGGCAGGATGTTCCCATGAGCATGTGACACAGTTCAAAAGTGGAACTTTTCATACACAGCTGTATCTAAAATTCTGGCTTTTGCCTCATGGAATGCTCTTAATTAACCACACAAAGCATTTTGCAAAAATTGTAATGAGAAATCCCGACCTATTTTCATGGATATGAGTAAATATCTGGTTTCTTCAAAATGGGCATTTCACAGCTGCTAATACTGTCAGTCCACCAAAGTTAATAAACTTGCCGAGCTAATTAAAAATTACTGCATATCCATCAACGATGCTAATATGATTAGTCAAGGGGCAAACTCTGTACCATCAGTCTGGATTCCTGACTACAGTGAATGCAGAAAACCTAGGCTGCATCATTCACACACAGTCCATAAAACCTCACTCAAGAAGTTCACATCACATCAAATTGGATTTACAAAAGATCCCTTCCATTCCAACTCCGATTTATAGTTCACGGCAGATGTCAAAGCCGAATTCCTCAGAACACCATGAAGCCTTTCCAGCTGGTTAAAAAGCAGATTTGATCAGTGGTGCATGTGCCAATCTCAAACATTGCAGTGTGATGTCCTGTCCTTAGTGATTGTTTAGAACTGGTTGTTTTCTCTCTGATCACTTCCATTTAGTCCTTCTACCTCAATTTTGTCTGCTTCTCATTGCCAGTAGCAGTTAATGGCAACAGGACAAGACTGTCAGGATTAGCTTCCACCCTCTGCTGAAATGCAGAAAAAAGTGTCATGCCACCTGAACGCCCCTGGTCATGGCCAATGGTCAGGGATGATAGGAGCTGGAATCCAGCAACACCTGGAAGGCCATGAGCTCCTCATCCCAAACTAATCCTCCCATGCTATAGGTTAATGCAACCAGGGCAACACTCTGCCATCCAATAACTGACAGCACTGAAAAGTGACCTTCTACCTAGCACCAGAAACATCCAGCAAGCATGTGCTAGTCTCCTTTCAGAAAATAGGTTTGTTATCTCCACTCTTTCAGTAAATATGTTCGCTCCCCCTCCCCCCCCCCCAATGATTTACGGTAGCTGCTTTCAGACTCCTGGACTAAGTATGATTTACAAAGCAACCTGCTAGCAGATACAGAAACAGGTTTCGGGAGGTGCAGGTAGTTTCCCTGCACAGGACACCAAGCCAAGGGGGTGCTAAATCGAGAAGATCCATAACTGAGAAGATCAATTTGAGAGCATCAAATTTTGGCCTTTCTCAGGGCGCCATATTACCAATGATTACCAAAATCCACCCCTGAGCAGATACTCTGCTCTACTCACTGTACATTTGGAACTCCCAGCTGGGTGACCATCTTTGCACATTTTCACTATGTATGGAAACCCTATTGTGTTCTGTGTATGCCTGGTCATCCTGCTTTGAATCTAATCTACCATCAAGGGCACTGTCATGAGTCTCATGGTGGTGAAATGGAGGGGTTGGTCAGATCAGGACAAGGGGTGGGAGGAGCTCAAGGAGTTCCCAGCCGATGACTCCAGGAAGGGTCACAGTGGGTTGCGATGAGCGGCGTAAGGATCTCACAAAACATAGGAGCTGTCTAAGGGGGATGCAGCAACTGAGGAATCTGATCACAGGGAGTTACCCTGCCTCCACATGCCAGTCTCCTCTGCAGCCCCAACACTGAGCCAACCCACACCTACTGTGCCTCTGGCATTGCTTTCCTCACAGAGCTACAATCCACTGAGTTCTCTGGGAAGAGGGATTGACTGTCAAACCACTCTGGGAATTGTAGCTCTGGGAAAGGAACAACAATCTCCTAACAGCTCTGCATGCCCTTAACAAACTACAGTTCCCAGATTTCTTGGGCAGAAGCCATGACTTTTTAAAGTGGTATCATAGTGTTTTAAAAGATATAGTGAGAATGCAACTTCAATTAACTCTAATTCTACAAAGGATTTCAAATCACACTGGCCCTCTAGCTAGAGAAAGCACCACTATTTTCCAGGCAACAGCAATATATTGCTGTTTGAGCACTGTGGGTGTAGGAGAAGAAGCTATCACTCAACAAGAATGCTTCCATGACTGAAATTATCTGGAAATGAATAAAAACTGTGCATTTGTTGTGTGATAGCTGCGGAAAAGCCTATGTGCTGGGGTTTAATCAACCTGCTACAGAGAGTGAAGCTACCATAAAGATGAATGGTCCTATTTTATATTGATTTTGAACAATTGTAAGTGCCAGCATAAAGTGGAGGACTATGTATTCTGGAGCATTAGGGCCCAGGCATACTTAGTATGCCCAAAAGATGGGATAAGCATGAACTGGAAAACTTCTCAAGAAGAGAATAATGCCATGAAATCCTGTATTCATTTAGAGGTCACTGTGTTAGGCTTACTCTCTAGTAAGCGTTTAGGACTATAGTCTTAGCCATGCAACACCTGAGCCTCAAAGATGCAAGCAATTACCTGTGGGAAGTAATTGCCTTATGTCTTTCTTGCTGGGTGATTGAGTTGCCTTTTGAAAAGGAAAAAGGAAAAGAAAGGAAAGGAAAGAGGGTACTTTTAAAATGTAAAAGAATAAGAATAGATGGGTTGGAGTCACCATCACACTCTTCCAATTGTTCTGTCTCAGCAAGCATTTCAGTTTGCAAGATGGAAGGGTCCCCCTCCCCCCATGCTGTTCTGGGGGTGTCTTAAATCCCCAGAGCTATTTGGGGGGGCACACAATGGAAGGAAAGCCCTGAGAGCCAGTGTGGTGTAGTGGTTCAGAGCGATAGACTCGTAATCTGGTGAGCCGGGTTCACTTCCCCGCTCCTCCACACACAGCTGCTGGGTGACCTTGGGCAAGTCACACTTCTGTGAAGTCTCTCAGCCCCATTCAGCTCACAGAGTGTTTGTTGTGGGGGAGGAAGGGAAAGGAGAATGTTAGCCACTTAATACTCCTTCGGGTAGTGATAAAGCTTGATATCAAATGCAAACTCCTCCTGTTGTGCAGGCAGAAATCCTTGCACAAGCTTCCATTGATGGTGTTCATTACATGGGTGAAGCCGGGGGGGGGGGGGCTTTAATCAAGTAAATAAACAGAAATACTTAACAGCTCAGTTCTACCCCCCCCCCCAATTCTGGCTATGCCCATGGTTCATTCCTGCCCAATGAGCTTTCTTGTTTTGATTTGGTTTCCCTATAGACATTATTTGGGTTGTGGGTTTTTTAATGATGATGGTGATGGCGACTCATTTCATTTCTATACTACTTTATATTTTTAAGAAAAAAAATCTCAGAGTGGTTTACAACACATTAAAACATCAAATAAAACAACTCAGAATAAAACATTACTGAAGAAAGTCAAATATAAAGTATACTTACAAAGCAACATAATTAGCAGGAAACTAAAATAGTATTTTAAAGATTTCAAAATAAATCCTTATAAAGGAGGTCAGCTACAGAATGCACATTTAGCTCAGCAAAATTAACCAAAAAATATCTTAAGCGTTTCAAAAGGAAACATTAGGAAAGGAAGTCAAATATAAAATGCACATTTAAAACAGCATAATTAGCAAGAGAATAAAATATTATCACAAGCATAGAAGATACCCACTGTGTTGCTGCCAGTCCTGCCAATGGTGGCTCATGACGGGTGGTGGTTGTGAGGCTGAGGCTCAGTGACCTGGGTCTGCACTAAGAGATGGCCAAGATGGTCTCTGGCCTCTTCAGCAGCCTCAGCTTTTGTAGCTGGAGTCAGTCAGGGCTTTGCTTTCCGATGCCAGGTGGAAAAAGGCCAGCAAGGCAGGGAGCAGGTCTTCCAGGACTCACAGCTAAGATGAATATGTTGAAGAACTCATTGCCTGGTGCTTGCTACACAATGCCCTCCCTGCAGAGGTAGATGATGTTGAGAGCCAGTGTGGTGCAGTGGTTAAGAGCGGTAGTCTCGTAATCAGGTGAACCGGGTTCGCATCTCTGCTCCTCCACATGCAGCTGCTGGGTGACCTTGGGCCAGTCACACTTCTCTGAAGTCTCTCAGCCCCACTCACCTCACAGAGTGTTTGTTGTGGGGGAGGAATGGAAAGGAGAATGTTAGCCGCTTTGAGACTCCTTAGGGTAGTGATAAAGCGGGATATCAAATCCAAACTCCTCCTCCTCCTCCTCCTCCTCCTCCTCCTCCTCCTCCTCCTCCTCCTCTTCTTCTTCTTCTTCTTCTTGTTTGGGTGATCCACATGCAGCTGGTTGTCCAGATGCCAGGTCTGGGAGCTGGCAATGAGGTCAAAGAGCTCCTTCATCTGTGAGGAGGCAATGGAGGACTGAGAAGTCCTCTCCTCCAGGGCAGGCACCAGGGTGGCCACTGTAGCACCAGGGTGGGACTGTGCTGGTTGTACATCTGGTGGCTCTGGAATTTGTTCAGCAGATCACGGTACCTGCTTGATTGTCATGAAGCCTGACAATCCCAGTTGCAAGCGTACTTTATCAAAGTGAGGAGGATCTGGTCCTTACTGCCAAACAGAGCTGTAGAGCCCAACTGTACAAAACTGTCCGAATTTGTCATGGGAAGCCATCTGCAGCCTGTTCTCCAGGGTGGTGACTTTGGTTTCAAAGTCCTCTTGGCCATTAAGAGTGGCAAAGACTAGCTTAGGCACTACACAGAGAGGAGCTGTCAGGGGGAAGCTGGAGTAACCACAGGCACTGCTGCACAGAGGTCCAGGCACCCCAACCAACCATCTTGGCACCCATCCTGGCTCCCTCTCACAGCAAGAGAGTTTCTTGCATTTGTTGTGAGATTTGCATGCAAACGTAAAAGGACTTTAATAATAATAATAATTTTTAAAAGTGACAAACAAATGTATTTTCCTAGTTCCTCTGACTGAGAGTGGGTAAGATCCATGACAGACCTACACAACAAGTGATTTGTTTATTACAGCGTGTAATTAATTTTTTAATTTTTTTTGTCATTTCCTTTCTTTGTAATTCCAAAACCTGTGTAATCTCTCTAAACCTTTGAACTGTTGTCTGGTTAACAAAATATTATCTGTTTGAAACTTGAGTGCATTTTCTTTTCTATTCTTTTTTTTTTCCTAAGGGAGTTCATATGTCTGGAACAGTTAGAGGGAATAGGCTTTTTTCTCTAAGGCATAAATTAATGGTTAAAAACAATCCTGTGGCATATTACAGCTAGAGTCGTGCCATTTTTATGTCCCATTCATTTAATGGGAGAACACTACGGCTATCAGCCTCTCTGCTAAAATTCCAGTACACACATATTGAAATCCTGTGATCACCAGACCAAAGCTATTTTCTTATTATTTCACATCCTGGTCCACACCAACTGGGAACAGTATGCTGGTAAGAATAGACTATTTTCTTCTTTTACTGTTCACCCATCCAAATGCTTGAATCCCAGAGACAATCACTGATCTGTGCCAGCATCCACATTTCTAGTGCCAACATCTTAACATACCTAAATTGTCTGTCACTCTGACTTGATTCTGTTTCCGCTCATGTGTTCCCAATAGCCCAAGGCAGGCAGGCATACAGCATATACAAGAACACTTCTCCAGAAGCAGGGGGCATCAAAATACCCCCCTCTACAACACTGCATTTGTACTTTTTTGCTAGCACATCTGGAATTTGCATCCACTTCTATTTGCATTTGCAGGTTTCAATGCGCTGTACAGGTCTTTTGTCATCCTCTAGGGACTTGAAGCAGACATGTTGTATATTCAATAGACAATGCAATAAAAACAATTTAACATTTCCCAGTCACCTCGGAGCACAGTATTCCTTGCTTGCTTGCAGAAGCAGAAGAGAAGCACATTTAAATAATGCACAAGTGACATTTCTGATTTTTTTTCTAGTCCTGCCTGTGGAGTGGAACATCTCTTTGCATAGGTCCTTCGCAGCTAGATTTTGCATAGAAAACGGAGGGGAGCCTTCTTATCTACCCCTACAGTTTGAGAATTCATAGAAAGTGATGGCAAGTAAGCACTGCTTTGGCAAGGACACCCTCTCCATCCATCTTCCTAGGCCATGTTTTTCTGCATGCATTCAGATGTTCTCCCTGGCACCAGTTACCAAGTGAACTAAGTGTGTATTTGTGTTTTCTGTAGATGACCAGCTTTCTGTGAAAATATTAAACATCAAATTACAGTATAATGAATTGGGGAAAAAGTTTAAAATAACTTTTGTAAAAACAAACAAACCCAGAAGCCTTTTATTAGGAATTGTAGGTACTGACATTCCAAAGGAACAGAAAAGACTTTTCATGTGTGTGACAACAGCAATGCGGATGCTACTAGCCTAGAGATGGAAAGAAGACAAAGATCCTGTCTGGAGATGTTACCTCCGATGCCGCTTGCATTTCCCATTGTTCTGGACTGGCAACCCATGTTGGATGGCACTGGGAGCATGCGCCGACAGCAGAAAAGCCAGCAAAGGAACCCGCAGCTTGGCGCAAGCAACAGGATGCGTCGCACAGTGCCCACAACGCTACATGGCACTCCAGTAACACACCAGTGGAGCCAAACAGGTGCTCATGCCAGTGTGTTCACACCACATCAACACTGTGTTTTATTAATGGACTGTATTTTTTGAATTACTTAAGAGCCACCAATAGGGAGCTCTAGCAGATTGTGCTTTTTTTTTTAATAGAAAGAGGGAAGGGGGTGTTGAGACAAAGCTATAGAGGAGGCTGCCTGGGAGTGGGGAAGTAAAGACAGCGAACTTGCAAGGAGAGGAGACAGGGAGATTAAAGCAATGGGGAGAGAAACTAGAAGAAAAGGAGGAGCAAAAAACTGTTCCAGCTAAAGACACTAAAGCAAACAAGAGGGAAGGGGGTGTTGAAACAAAGCTGCTGAGCAGCTGATCGACAAGGGATCAGGAGGGAGATAAGGCACTGCCTGGGAGGGGGAGGTAAAAGTACATGGATTCTCAGGATTTTTGCATTGGGTCACCCCAAATTCACCATCAGATCACATAGCATGTCCATGGCTACAGCCTGCACCAGAAAACACACGCATCCACTGTTTCATGGGGCCGCAATGGCGCAAAAACGTGGTTACAAAGCACGGGTCCACATGGATTCTCAGGATTTTTGCATTGGGCTACCCCAAACTCACTGTCAAATCACATTTCATGTCTGTAGCCACAGCATGAACCACAAAAATCATACATCCACTGTTTCGTTCAGAATATTTTTTTTCTTGTTTTCCTCCTCTAAAGACTAGGTGCGTCTTATGGTTGGGTGTGTCTGATGTAGCGAGAAATACAGTATGCAAAAAGCCATGTAGTGTTTTAATTATAGCCATGAAAAATCACCCCATTCATCAGAGTTCTAATCAGCTAGTTCCTTTCAATAAGAAAGTAACTGTTATTTTATTGATTAACTCTTAGAAGACCACTGACATAAATCAATCCTACGGTCTTTGCACGCATCATATTTTTTAAAGGGGAGTAATGTCCCTTAGGAAGAAAGGCCTCCTGCCTATGAAATCATTATCTCATGGCTCTTTTAGATAGCTTGCCTCCCTCGACAACTGCTTCATAATTCCCTAATTACCATCAAGGCTTTCTGACAATAAGAGCTACTATCTGAAAAGGCACAGAGCCACATTGTATTTAGAAAAGGTTTCCTTGGATCAGAACCATAAATTAAGAGGATGCCAGCTGATTTATTACCTCAGCTCTTAGGAATTGGAATAAAAGAAGCATCCTTATAGGAGATCGTTGATTCTTCTAGATCTGTACAGTTTACAGTGACTCACTGTGGCTCCCCGTGGTTTCAGGGTCTTTCTCAGCCATAGGGCTGTACACTGTGGGAGGAGACCACTTGGTAGGACAGAGCTACAGCAATAGCACCATTCCTGGAAATGGCATCCAATTCTGGCAGGAAATGAAAAGTTATAGACTTTTCCATTCTTAAAAAAAGACCTGGCTGTATTCTGTATGGGGTCGTTTGACTGAAAATTTCATTCACTTCTGTAAAAAGGAAAAATAATATTATAGTCATTTATAAATTCCCTATGAAAATGGGAAACAACATTGTTTTTAACAGATCTAATTTGGTCCTGGATATTAAAACAAGAAAGACAAAGAGCAGCTCTGAAACAGACCAGGCTGCTTCCCAAAGTTGTATACACAGATACCAGTCAAATCTTGTGGCCAGGGCACACCCCTACCCAGAGATGCTGGGGAATGAAGCCAGGACTCTGCATGTTAACACCTGTTCTGCCGCATCACATTGGCTCCATCACTCTAGCCCTCATCTCCACAGTTGCATTTATATTATTGGTACTGCCATTGCCTCTTGCGAAAATATAGCACCAACATCTTGTGTCCTCTGGATGCTACATCAAAAAGAAGCACAGCTGAATAGTAGTGCAATCAGCCTTGGAGGAGCGGTTCATTTTTCACAAACATTCCAAGGAATCTTCAACTTTACTAAATATGTTTAGTGTATTAGTATACTGAGCTACTGCTAAACATTAGGAAGAACTTCCTGACAGTAAGAGCTGTTCGACAGTGGAATTTGCTGCCAAGGAGTGTGGTGGAGTCTCCTTCTTTGGAGGTCTTTAAGCAGAGGCTTGACAACCATATGTCAGGAGTGCTCTGATGGTGTTTCCTGCTTGGCAGGGGGTTGGACTCGATGGCCCTTGTGGTCTCTTCCAACTCTATGATTCTATGATTCTATGCTGCTAGTAGAGATGTTGTAGGAGAGGGCTAAGCAAGAAAGATGTCAGGACCCAGAAAAAGATAATGAAAATGCCAAGCATACAAGGGATAACTGCATGACCCTTGAAAGTTGGACAGCATAACAAACAATAATCTGGATATCTTATCTTCTGTCCCAAGAAGCACTCTGCCAACCATGCCACTATAGAATATCTTGTACTTTTCTGCTCATATAAAAAGTAGTGAGAGGAAAAGCAGTACAGAGGCTATTAAACCTGGATTAAGTGTCTGAGAACAAAGCCTTTGACAAAACATAAATTTAGAAACAAGGATGTATTTGATGGGGCTGGGCATCCCATTTGTTACATCAGATGACCACTGTGCACACGGTTAATTAAACAATAAGACTAAGATTTATCTCTTTGTTGCCGGACTGCTGTAAATTATACATACTGAATGGGCATTCTGTTTGGCCTTGAGAAATGGTTGCAGACTCTGATATCATCCCTTTAAATACACAGCAACAAAGAAAATGTAATAACTCTAGCATTAGGGTGTTCCTCTCCACTTCTCTCTTAGCAAGACCAAGCAAAACTGCAATACCATTACCTTGGGCAAAGTAATCCTTTTGCTCTCTGAACAGACAGATGATAAAACTACCAAAGCAGGACCTATTAAGGCCCAATACTGTTTTATTTTAAACTCTGAAATTCTGCAAACTGTCATGGATAATGGGTACAGAACAGTAGCTGCAGTGACTGGAACTGTGAATACAGATTCCGGAGCTACTCTCTTATTCTGCCACCAGCTCAAAAAGTTTTCATTTTCTCTTCAATAACAGTAGCTCAGTGGTAGAGCATTTGCTTGGTATGCAGAAGGACCCAGACTTTATCACCAGCATCTGCATGTAGAACTGGAAACACCCCCTGTCTGAAAACCTGGCGAGTGCCACTGCCAAGAGGTAGTACTTAGCTATTTGGATGGATGGTCTGATAATATAAGACCGTTTCCTTTGTTCCTAACATGTTAGCTTTTCAAAATGTCTGAAGGGAAGAAGAGGAGTTTGGGGTGGGAACCAGCAAGATTGCTGCCCGCCAGCTCAGGCAGATGATGAGCGGCACCAGGGAACAGCCACCACCTGCCCTCTCTTTCTGGGGTTGGGGGTGAAGATGCTGAGGGAGATCTGCTCCTCCTGTTTGTGGCAGTGACACTTAGTAGGCAGAGAATCTGGAGATGAACCTGGTCTGAAGGCTTAAAAAGGGGGCCATAACACTAGAATTACCATTATCCCAGCTTCACCGCCTCCTGCAAGGCTAGTATTTGATAAGGTTTTTGTACCTTTCCTTTCATCCAAAGACTTTAGAAAAGTACACATAGGGTCTGTCCAGGCATTCTTCCACATAGTGTGTTGATCGCTAGGGGGAGGTATGAACAAAACACCCCTCCCATGCATGCACACAACATGTGAGTGGGGCCATGCTGTTAGCAGTACCCCCCACTCCCACTGACTGCATGACCAAACAAAGTAAGAGTGGGGCCCTACATGCATTCAGGTGTATGTGATGAAACCTTTTCCACATGAGGGGAAGGAGGATCCTGGGCCAATCAGGAACCCCCTCTCAAAAACAAAACAAAACAAAATTTGGAAGAGGTCCTGTATGACCATAAGCCCTCCTCACATGGATGGATCCTGAATCAGTGATGTGGCTGGGGCTGTGGAGCACAACCTCCATGCATGGTAGCATTTGGGTGAACTCTTTATAGCTGCCCAGGTGCAAGATAGAGCAAGACCAGCTTGGCTTCAAACATGAAGTGGAGTCAGGCAATGTCAGATGATTCTCAGGAGCAAGAGAGCAAAGCATAACAAGGAGTGACACTAGTCTGTGACTGAGGTAAATACGATGTAGAAGATTCGTGATGAGATCTCCATACTTAAAAACACTTAAAAGCAGCTATTGGGGTTGAGGGGATGTGCAGGAAGAGAGCTCTGATTTCTTGATCTATTAACACCACAAACTGCGGGAGGCAGTGGAAGACAGGAGTGCCTGGCATGCTCTGGTCCATGGGGTCACAAAGAGTCAGACATGACTAAACAGCAACATAAAGGTATCTGGGGATCATATGCCCAGGTCTGTATCATCTCCCCTATTAATTTGGGTATCTACTGAGAAGGAGTGCCAACTTGAACAAAATATTGGGGGGGGGCGGGTAAACCCCACCCTGCATAACTGATCACAAGACGTGGCATACAAACACCATTTGAATGGCAATGTCCATCAAGGTGGGGGAGGGGCTCAAATATTTTACTGGGGGAGATGAAAGGACCTTGGCCCCTAGAAGTTGGTGCCTATGCTACTCAGGGTTCGAGTTTGCTGATTAAGAACTGAGTGGGTCAGGAATTAAAGCATAACTAGTGATAAAGAACACAGACTCAAGACTGAATCCGAAACTAATCAATTGGCTTATTAATAGGCAACATTTCATTCAAAGCATGTCCTTATCTGCATTTGCAGGATGATTATATTCCTAATTTTGAATCAAAACACAGGAACGTAAAACAATGCAATATAGCAGTATATATTACAGAAAATAAGATGGATTACGAGTGGTGTAAGATTATCTTGGTAATTGCATTGACAAGGCACTCATCTGAAGCTTATTTCCCACCCGAACAAAAGGTTTGAGCTCCAAACTTTATCCAGCCCATCTAGTTGTCAAATAGTATTACTAAGCTTCCTAGCATATGCCGATTTCTAAGTTTCCTAGCATGCTTAGGAATTGGGAATAAAGTCCATAGTCACACAGCTGAGCTGGGACGGAGATGTACAAAGGAGGTGGATAGGCAGCAGCAGCAAAGAAAGAACAAGTGACAATGAAATTATTGCACTGTTTATATTAGTCAGGAACCAACCCATGAAGCTGGAATTTTCCACCTTTTACATCAGTTTCATTACTTACGTAGGTAAACCACATAAGATATAGATTGGGTATCTATACATCTATCCATGGACAAGGGGGGGGGTAGTCTGGAAACTTTTCCTTTCAGCATTTCTTCTTTAAAAAAAAAACCCATGGTCAGCTGGGAATATTTCAGCACATTGCATTCTCAACAATGTTGTGATTCCACATTTGCTGAGTCACCATTACTGTTTTCTCCTTTGTGTTCTTGGGCAGCTTATTACACTGGCGTTACGATGTTTTCCAGAATGCCAATTCTAACACAACCCTCAGTGGGACTCGGCAGAAAAATCCAAGCAACTTGCATAAAGTGGCACAAAATTGTAGTTTTCTATGCTTGCCGTTAATTTTGGTCCAGTAGCTCTGTACTGTCTACAGTGACTGGAAGGGGGTCTGCAAAGTTTCAGGAAGGGAAACATTCCTGGCTCTACCTAGAGATGCAGTGGTAGAAGCAGAAGTTCTACCACTGATCTATGACCCTCCCTCAATTTAAGTTTTAAAAGTCAGCAACTGTTATCTTTCAACCCTTAATTCTTCTACTTTAAGCATTGCCACTCCCAGTATAAAGACCATGTCTATCGAGATGGCTCTCTCTTCCAAATGTTTCATTATTGTTCAGTCTGCTACATTCCCAACATTGAGGACAGCTGAAAACGAGAGTAGAAGCAACTGTTCATGACAAAATGTTTTGCAATTTCACTGTTAAATATTTCACAGATGAGAAACTTTGCATTGTGTAATATTTTTGGTTCAGCTTGGCCGATTTGTGTTAAAACACATTGAGATCCAAATTCAATTTTCATTTCTCAATAACATTTTGGAAACTGAAAGTTGGAAGGGGGAGAGCATGAGGATTGCAATTGAAAGCAAACTATACACTGTGGCTTTCCTCCCCCCTGATCCAAAAATGAAATTGGGATAGTTGTCACCCCAAAAATGTGAGAAATTTCACACAAAAAGGCTTTCTAAGCGTTGTTAAAAATATTCACAAGTCATCAGAGGAGGTAGCAATTTATGTGTCATTCTAGAAAGATGCCACTCTAGCCTAGCCCTATTTCTCTGATAGTCTGGAGAACATTTATAATTCCTGTGGGTTTGCCTAGGACTCTTCCAGTCTTCGTGACTTGGAGAGATCAAAAGATAAACCCACATGCATTCCTAATGAGATTCCTAGCACAATGTTATGTAGGTTTACTGAAAAGGAAATTGCACTGTGTTCAGTGCAGCTTAGTCCCTAGTATGTGCGTTTACCTGGGAGTAGTTCTTGTTGAGCTCAATGTGGCTTGCTTCTGAGCAGACATGTGCAGGAGTGCCCAATTAGTCAGCAGGAAACAAAAAAATCGTCCATGCTGAGAATGGTAGTGTGGACGATTGTAGCCCAGTGTAGCCCAGCCTCAAGACAACATTTAAAATGCCCCTTCCATTTGCTGATGCTGCAGACAGTTCACATGTGTGGTCTGAACCTTGGCTGAAAGCAAAGAATCAAAAGAAAGTCAGCGACTGCGGCCAGTCCCTCCGCAGAACAATGCAAGCAGGGAAAAGGGAAAGGATGAAGGAGCTGCTAACTCTAGCAAACATCAATCAAAGCCAGATAAAGGAAGAAGTAACATGCTCACTTAAAGTGTCACCTCACTGAGAGCAATTTGATGTATTCTTCACAAAGGCAATTATTTATTCATAAATAAAACGAAAAAGGGTGATTTTTCAAAGGCTGCATTGTGCGGAGAGGCAAAAGTAACAAGGAGCCCACCCAAGGAGAGCTGTCTGACATTTTCTCCCATTGTTGGTATGTGTTTTCCCCCCACCCAACATCGTAAGGAGGACTGGTTTAATTATTTTAAATGAGAATAAAGCAGGGCACAGCTACAGCAGGAGCACAGTTTTCACTGCCTGATCTAAGAGACTGTTCCTCACACGGATACAGTTCTGAGCAATACATACTGAGCCCTTGAAAAATGCACCTGCTTGGGGGCTGCTTCAAAAGTTACAAAATTCAAACATAGAAATGTTGAAAATAGCGTGCAGTCCACATGTTGTTTTCCACACATTACATTCTATATGTAGGGTGCTCACTATTTCCTGCATTGAAAGTTCACTTCATGCAAGAACGCTGTCATATTCATGCCTTCATATCAGGATCATTGTGTGATTGTTTGAAATATTTCTATTTCCACTATTAAAAAAGAAGAAGAAGAATACCAAGAAAACTCACAAACTGCTGCAAAATCAGTAACAACTTAAAACAAAGACCCAACAAAATTCACGTCAGCAGAAGACCAGCTTAAAACTTCTGGAGTGCTAAACTGCTTAGAAGTCCTTAAACAAATCCCAGTTTGTTGTGGTTTTATTAGCTATTGCAAATGGCCCTGAACATTTTCAATTGAAAAGTGTTTAGAAATGTCTTAAATAAATAATTATTTGGGGGGCAGTGGCATCTTTAGAAAACAAAACAGTCTCCACAGGTGTCTATAAGATTTGGCAGAAGGCATGGCAAACAGGAAGGAGAAGGGTTGTACCAATTCCGAGATCCAATCTCTGGTAGCTTCACCCCTTTACCTCAGAAGGTTGAAGTACAGATGATCACAGCAGCCAAGCAGTTTCAAAATTCGTGCATCAAACACACTAGATGTCAGGGATTGGGCAGAGGACGGGTGGTGAAGAATGCCTCCCCAGCCTGACCCATCCAGAGAAGAAGAAGACAGTTCAGAATTACAACAGGGGTTTGAGGGAGGTCACCCTTGTAATGGTGGAACAACTAGGCCAGACCTGGGAAATCAGGAAAGAGAACAACAAAAAAGGAAGGGGGATGAATGCAGCTCCTCGCTCCTTTCCACCCTGCCACTACACACCCCCAGTAGGACTTTAGAAGTTTTGGATCATCTGCCTTCATTTCCCAAGACCCAGTGGTAGAATTGCTCTGCCACAGTACAATCATCCTGCCCAGTATTTTAAAGCTAGACTACACCTGCCAATGCAGTTTTGTGCAGAATGGTGGGTAGACAGGCAGGAAAACTATGAGTGGACCCAGCATGATACCATGAGATACAGTTGAGTTATCCCTAAGACTTGCTCTGCAGACTTTTAAGTAGTTGCCACAGGCTGTGTCATTGCATCACAAACCGGCCAGTACATCTTAAAGGCAGAGTCTACATTATACGTGGGCATATGCTTCATGCTGGCAGTAGAAGTGCTGGGCAGCAGCACTTTTGTAGCCAGACCTAAGTGTACTTCTGCACTCTGCTGGTGGTCCACTCTGAGTGAAGGGGAGGACATCAGGCATTGCTCTTGCCTTGATGGTGCTGAATCAAAGTCAACAGCGTTCAATCAAAGTGGCAGAAAGATGCACTCAAAGCTCTCTGAGAATAAGCCTCCAGTTCTTAAGCCATTTGACTTTCACTGCACCAAGACGGGGGAAAGATAGTCTCTGACCTGAGCTGTTTCTTATTTCCTTGTTGCTCTTTTTCTGATGCTATAAGCAGGATATGTTATTCTTCGCTGAAAACCATACGCTTCTTTTCTTGCCAAAATGGACTGTTCACATTCAGTTTCTGCAGCAGGAAAAAGTTTCCACCTTTTCTTTTTCACATGTAACAAATTAGTGGTGAGCATAACATGCCAATAACAGCCATGTTGAGCCTCGAGTGCTTAGCAATCCTTTTTTTCATCTATCTGGCACGGCGGGCGGGGGGGGGGGGCGGACAGACGGGGGACTTCTGGTAACTGGAATCCCCTGACATTTCATTAATTCAGAAAAGCTGTGCTGACGCAAAGCATGGCCAGGGTACACAGGTACACAAATATAGGCAAACACACAATGCCAACAATGAAAGGTTCCAGCTCATTGCCCCTCTCCCCTGTTCCAAATCTCTCACCATCCTTGACGCAGACTCTGGGATTCTAGTTTTTCAAAGCCTGTTGTTACAAACTGTTTGATTTGATGGTTGATCATGCTTAATTATTAAACAGTTAATAAATAATAAATAAGATGAGAAATATTATTTATTGCTAAATGAAGACATCATTTACAAGGAAAAGGAGGGTTTAGAAGGGCTGCTGCTCTGAGCTGCCAAGGACAGCTATGCATTAATCAAAGAGTTGCTCGACTTTTCTCTCTTCGCCCAGATCTCTTGGGTGTGCAGGTGCAGCTTCCATCGGTGGAAAGCCCAAGCAGACAGATACCAACTGGGAATTAGATCCTGGGGGAGAACCTGCTGCTCAAGTATGAAAGACAGGACCACCTGTTTTAGAGAGCCCTGGGGACACATATAACCATTAGATGTGCAGGCAGATTGGACTATGCAGAAGTGAAGGAAGAGACAAGTCTGTCAATATCAGCTTCTCATTTTTACACAGTTCATCACATTTCTGTATCAGTTTGAAAAAAAAATTGAAGTCCTCATAAAATTCATAAACATTCTTGTGTGCATTTTCTTCAATATATGTACACATTTTTTCAAGCAATTTTCCCCAGTTTAATGTATTTTCCATTATTTTCACCAACATATTCAATTTTTTTTATGCCCAGTTTTCCCTAATATAAACGTTTTGGGGGCATGCTTTTTTTTTTTTTTTTGGTTCGAGAACTGCATCACCAAATTAAGAGAAGCACAAATTTTGAAGGGTGGGTCTGTTTCTGATCACACATTCTTTTGTAAAGTGTAAATTAAGTGTGTTTGTATTAAAATGTGAACTGAACCTCTTCCCATTTCCTAGCTGACATATGTTGGGAGCTATTTTGTAATATTGTGCTTTGATTAGTGAATAAGCACATGTGAGAATGAGGATGGTTAGGCATGGGTAATGGTGCAACACTGCAAGGATACAGATGGCTTGATATCAAAAGATTCAAATATTGTAAGATTGCAGAAATGGCACAAATGCCCATTGATTAGCATGGCAGATGTTCAAATGACCGTTGGAATATTGAATTAAGAAGTGAGAATATCACAATATATGACCAAAAATGTAGTTTTGGGGTTGCAAGTTCACCTTTGCTTATGTAATTTCGATGGCACATTACTGTCTTAAATGCCGAGAGAAAAGTTACATCAGAAAATCCCTTTGGGAGATAAGGTACAGCATCTTCTAAAGCTCTCCCCTCACCACTTACATCAGTACAGATATTATGCTGATTACAGTTAAGACACCTGCAGAAACACATCCACTCTAATCACTGGAGCACATCTGTGGCCAATATTTCCTGCAGGCAGGCACACATGTTCTCAACAACCCCCTGTTAAGGGACAGTAGGAATATTGCTCCCCCCAGCCTCACATAAATGTGTAGAGAGCCCCTAAAAACCTATAAGTGCTGCAGCAGTGTAAGTATTTAATTCTAAATATCACTTTTTATATTTTCGTTTTCTGCAAGTGAGATTTGCTTCATTGTCTCCCCCACAAATTTTGCTTACTACAAAAAATGTGTGCTCCCCTCCTCTGTGGAAAACAAGGATGTGGGCACAGATTTATGTGCAGGCAACCTGAGCCGAAACCTCTCTTAATGAGCCTCTCACAGAGTGGGAAGTGCACTCACGCCAACTCTTGTTTTGCTAACATTTCACCTGAACTGACTTGCTGCTGCAATGCACACCGATATAGATGCACGGCAGTTCTTTTAATCCACAGAGGGCATTTGCTGCCCTTTCAGTCTGATCTCTCTCATAGAACAAAAAGCTTTCTTGGTCTGCAGTATCACCACACCTCTACTCCTCACCCTGCAGGCCCTCTGGGTATATTTCCAGGTCACTGATCAGCATGTTAGATCCTGGGTCTAATTGCGTTTCGTGGAGGAAAAGGGATGCTATAGGGAGACGCCGTTCCAATCTGTAAGGGGTCAGAGAAACACGGCCTTAGGTACATTCTGCACTCCTTTGGGCACTCAAGAGAAGCACTCAGTGTTCTCATGAACAAGCTGCTAAAAGCCCTGCTTGGTGGAGGGGAGTGTTTTTGTTTTTAATACTACAAAAGGACACAACTTTTGATTTCAGGGGCACTCTAAAGCACAGCAGCAACATTCAGGCAGCAGCCAGTCTAAGCAGCAAATGACACACAGCACTGGAGCCATGTGTTATTAGGAAGCCCCAGACCCCCTTCTGCTATGCAAAGAGCCATCAGGAGGGTGCCATTTTCATCAATAATCTTCATTGTTTTCAGACTCAGGGCCCACCTTTAACCCAAACATGTGTTTGGGGATGCATTTCTTAATTTCTAACCATATATTTGTATGGTGGTGATGCTGCTTTTGCACCCCATCTTAGATCAGGCCATGAACCCATAGTGGGTCCCCACCCATCAGTTGAGGGAGGGAAGAGGAACGGTCTAAGTTCTCCCAGCGCTAATGGTTTTGTCACCGAGATTGTACCACCCACACACAAGAGGTCACTGTCTGGTTGCTCAGGAGGAAACAAGTTTTGCAGACGTGCAAAAACCTTTAGGGTGGGAACCTAATGAGGCAACCCTCCATCCCCCTCCCAAAAGCAGCCCAATGCTCAGGGGCCATAAGCAGTTGACTGACAGCTGGTGGCGGTGAGGAGATGGAAAAGCAGGGAGAATGGGAGTCAAATGGTGTATCTGTCATCCTTATCTCAGCAGTGCAACCTTTTGTTGCAGTTCCTATTATTATTATTACAGTTCCCACTTTTAAACCCAAAACTCTTTCAGTTCCTGCACTATCATTTGTGCCCTAAATGTTTATATCAGCCTATATATATACTGTGTATATATATATATATTTGCTTTCGTAGATTTTCACGGGTACAGGAATGCAGGTTTTGGTGTCCTCGGGTGTCTTCCCGTGTAAAAGTTGGGGTGTCTAGGCGACGTTTCGACGAGGTCTCACTCGTCATCTTCAGGCTGGTGCTTTCGGCTTCTTGTTACTGGAACAGAGCGGGATCTCAATGTTTGAGTTCCTATAAATACTGTAGAGGGGGTGTGGTGTCTAGCCTCCAATGTTCTGGGCAGAGAGGAAGTTCCCAGGCTAGTGTGCCTTTTCTTCTTTTGTTCCTTAATTACTTGAGAGATACCTTGAGTGATTTCTTGAGTGATATCCTGAGTACCACTTAGGTGGGTCATTAGGTGTGGATTAGTTGCTAAAGTCTTTGTGTCTTGACCTCTTGAACTTTGTGAAGAGTTTTCCTGAGAAGATGGCTGTATTGCACTTAGTTGTGCTTTGGCTTGGCTTCGTGTATAGGGGCGAGCTGTGGTTTTGTGGCTTGTGTCAGCCAGATCTGTGTAGGGATTGCAGGGGGGTGCAGCATCCGGAGGTGCCACCATGGATTGGCTACTGGATGGTGTCAGTAATTCATCTGTGGAGAGGGTCTGGGTTTGGGTCTGGTGTGGTTGATTGGTGTTGGCGTTCTGTGTGCCTCTGGATCTGGTGTCAGTTTTTGTGGGGAGGGCTAATTTCCAGATGTCTGGCAAGCGGGATGTGTCGTCACGCTTGTTCATGTTGTGAGGGTGTTTCTCTATCTCGATGGCTTCCATGATTATTCTCTTGTGGTGATGTTCCGTGTTAGTGCCCTTGATATAAGGAAGGAGGGCCATGCCATTGTTTTCTTCTGTGTCTTGGTTTTTGGGGGGTGTTTCCTTTTGGATTAGCTTCGTAATCCTGTTTTGCTGGTATCCATTGGCAATTAACACATTTGAGAGATTCTGTAACTCAGTTGTCAAGTGGTCTTTGTCAGCCAGGCGTTTGGTTCTGGAGATGAGAGTCTTGGCTACGGAGTTTATTTGTGCAGGGTGGTGGTGTGATTGTGCATGTAAGTAGCGGTTGGTGTGTGTTTTTTTCTGGTAGATAGTGTGTCCTAGGGAGCCATCAGGTTTTTTGTAGATTAGGACGTCAAGGAAGGGAAGTTGGTTGTTGGCTTCTATTTCCATAGTGAATTGTATTTTGGGGTGTAAGTTGTTGAGATGTGTGAGGAAGCTATCCAGTTTTTCCTTCCCGTGTGGCCAAATTACAAAGGTGTCGTCAACATATCTGAGCCAAAGTTTGGGTTTGTGTTCTGACTTGTCTAAAGCATTGGTTTCAAAGTGTTCCATGTACAGGTTTGCGATGACCGGTGAGAGGGGTGATCCCATAGGTGCTCCTTCTATCTGTTTGTATCTTTGTCCATTGTGGATGAAGTACGTGTTGGTTAGGCAGTGGTTGGTCAGGTCCAAGATGTATTCGGGGGGATTGTATTTGTTTTGAATAGCTGTCAAGGCTTCATTAATGGGCACTTGTGTGAAGAGAGATACAACATCGAGAGA
Organism: Podarcis gaigeae; assembly: GCF_964106915.1. Classification (NCBI taxonomy): domain Eukaryota; kingdom Metazoa; phylum Chordata; class Lepidosauria; order Squamata; family Lacertidae; genus Podarcis; species Podarcis gaigeae. The sequence goes on from NC_139681.1 coordinate 64,303,208, forward strand.
GATACAACATCTCGCCCCTATACACGAAGCCAAGCCAAAGCACAACTAAGTGCAATACAGCCATCTTCTCAGGAAAACTCTTCACAAAGTTCAAGAGGTCAAGACACAAAGACTTTAGCAACTAATCCACACCTAATGACCCACCTAAGTGGTACTCAGGATATCACTCAAGAAATCACTCAAGGTATCTCTCAAGTAATTAAGGAACAAAAGAAGAAAAGGCACACTAGCCTGGGAACTTCCTCTCTGCCCAGAACATTGGAGGCTAGACACCACACCCCCTCTACAGTATTTATAGGAACTCAAACATTGAGATCCCGCTCTGTTCCAGTAACAAGAAGCCGAAAGCACCAGCCTGAAGATGACGAGTGAGACCTCGTCGAAACGTCGCCTAGACACCCCAACTTTTACACGGGAAGACACCCGAGGACACCAAAACCTGCATTCCTGTACCCGTGAAAATCTACGAAAGCAAATATCTTACCTCTACGGGGAGGAAACCTTCCAGCTGACAAGAACCTACGAGAAACTAGAAGTCCGAAGAGCCACCATCTTATGTGCCCACATGCTTCCAACTTAAATTCCATTCTAAAACCCCAGCCACCGAAAGGATCCTGAAACGAACTGAACTATCCCTAATCAGAAACGAACTACACAAGAAAAGATACCTACTAGACCAAACCAACAAAGATCTACTCACTCTTCACCTCAAACTCTGTAACAAAATCCACCCTGCACTCTGGGACAAATGCAAACAACTAGCCGTCTGGAGAGCTGAAACGGAGACCTCACATAAGACAGACACACACACCAACAAACTCCACAAACTAGAGAAACGCCAGAAGCCCGGCCACCCTCCACAGCAACCCATGAAACAAACAGTACATAACATATCAGACAGGATCCTCACCACAACTGAAACCAAAGTACTCTCCAAAGGTTTCAACTTTGCAGTCGCCCCGAGACGCATCCCCACGGAAAACATCATATGCGGAGTCGAAGCTAGCCTAACCAAATTCAACCCAGACGAAGCCAATAAAATCAGACTTGAAGTCACCAACATCCTCTGCTCCAGCAAACCACCCAGAAGCAATTTACACAAAGAAGAACAGAAAGCACTCACCAACCTGAGGAAAGACAACAACATAATCATTCTCCCAGCAGACAAAGGTAATGCCACAGTGGTGATGAACACATCGGACTACCAAGCAAAACTATCAAAGCTACTCCAAGATCCTGCCTACAAACCTATAAAAACAGATCCCACCACCTATCTGGAAAAAACCACCAAATCCAAAATAAAAGCCTCTCCTATCAGTGAAGAAATCCAGCTAAGAATCATCCCCAGAGAAAAATCATCCAGATGTCCCAAACTCTACGGCCTCCCCAAGATACACAAAGAAGGAACACCACTCAGACCAATAGTCAGCTCCATAGGCTCACCTCTACAAAATCTCGCTAAATTTCTCGCCAAGCAACTTCAGCCCTATGCAGAATCCATCTCTTCACACGTACCAAACTCCTTCCAGTTCATAGAAACAATAAAGAAGCAAAACCTACATCCTAATGACCTACTTGTGAGCTTCGATGTTGTATCTCTCTTCACACAAGTGCCCATTAATGAAGCCTTGACAGCTATTCAAAACAAATACAATCCCCCCGAATACATCTTGGACCTGACCAACCACTGCCTAACCAACACGTACTTCATCCACAATGGACAAAGATACAAACAGATAGAAGGAGCACCTATGGGATCACCCCTCTCACCGGTCATCGCAAACCTGTACATGGAACACTTTGAAACCAATGCTTTAGACAAGTCAGAACACAAACCCAAACTTTGGCTCAGATATGTTGACGACACCTTTGTAATTTGGCCACACGGGAAGGAAAAACTGGATAGCTTCCTCACACATCTCAACAACTTACACCCCAAAATACAATTCACTATGGAAATAGAAGCCAACAACCAACTTCCCTTCCTTGACGTCCTAATCTACAAAAAACCTGATGGCTCCCTAGGACACACTATCTACCAGAAAAAAACACACACCAACCGCTACTTACATGCACAATCACACCACCACCCTGCACAAATAAACTCCGTAGCCAAGACTCTCATCTCCAGAACCAAACGCCTGGCTGACAAAGACCACTTGACAACTGAGTTACAGAATCTCTCAAATGTGTTAATTGCCAATGGATACCAGCAAAACAGGATTACGAAGCTAATCCAAAAGGAAACACCCCCCAAAAACCAAGACACAGAAGAAAACAATGGCATGGCCCTCCTTCCTTATATCAAGGGCACTAACACGGAACATCACCACAAGAGAATAATCATGGAAGCCATCGAGATAGAGAAACACCCTCACAACATGAACAAGCGTGACGACACATCCCGCTTGCCAGACATCTGGAAATTAGCCCTCCCCACAAAAACTGACACCAGATCCAGAGGCACACAGAACGCCAACACCAATCAACCACACCAGACCCAAACCCAGACCCTCTCCACAGATGAATTACTGACACCATCCAGTAGCCAATCCATGGTGGCACCTCCGGATGCTGCACCCCCCTGCAATCCCTACACAGATCTGGCTGACACAAGCCACAAAACCACAGCTCGCCCCTATACACGAAGCCAAGCCAAAGCACAACTAAGTGCAATACAGCCATCTTCTCAGGAAAACTCTTCACAAAGTTCAAGAGGTCAAGACACAAAGACTTTAGCAACTAATCCACACCTAATGACCCACCTAAGTGGTACTCAGGATATCACTCAAGAAATCACTCAAGGTATCTCTCAAGTAATTAAGGAACAAAAGAAGAAAAGGCACACTAGCCTGGGAACTTCCTCTCTGCCCAGAACATTGGAGGCTAGACACCACACCCCCTCTACAGTATTTATAGGAACTCAAACATTGAGATCCCGCTCTGTTCCAGTAACAAGAAGCCGAAAGCACCAGCCTGAAGATGACGAGTGAGACCTCGTCGAAACGTCGCCTAGACACCCCAACTTTTACACGGGAAGACACCCGAGGACACCAAAACCTGCATATATATATATATATATATATATATGCTTTCGTAGATTTTCACGGGTACAGGAATGCAGGTTTTGGTGTCCTCGGGTGTCTTCCCGTGTAAAAGTTGGGGTGTCTAGGCGACGTTTCGACGAGGTCTCACTCGTCATCTTCAGGCTGGTGCTTTCGGCTTCTTGTTACTGGAACAGAGCGGGATCTCAATGTTTGAGTTCCTATAAATACTGTAGAGGGGGTGTGGTGTCTAGCCTCCAATGTTCTGGGCAGAGAGGAAGTTCCCAGGCTAGTGTGCCTTTTCTTCTTTTGTTCCTTAATTACTTGAGAGATACCTTGAGTGATTTCTTGAGTGATATCCTGAGTACCACTTAGGTGGGTCATTAGGTGTGGATTAGTTGCCGAAAGCACCAGCCTGAAGATGACGAGTGAGACCTCGTCGAAACGTCGCCTAGACACCCCAACTTTTACACGGGAAGACACCCGAGGACACCAAAACCTGCATATATATATATATATATATATTCACACAACCTAAGAAGTCTAGAGAACGACCCCTGAATGCATTTATTTGTGTTCTAGGGCTACTTAGTCACACCTCTCATTAAAACGAAATGCCCTTAAGAAATGTATTGAGGCTCGTAGCTCACTGATGGAACACATGCATAATGTTAAAGGGAATTAAGTCCCAGGATGAAGCCGTGGCTTCTCCAGCCAAAGAATGTTGGGTAACAGGGCTGGCAAGGACCTCGGCTTGAGATGCAACCAAACGTCTTCATCAAGTTTAAGACAGAACCATATGTTGAGTTCAGAAGAGGCTGGAGGAATGAACTGGCAGCCGTTTCTTTCAAAGGCATCTGGGTGACAATATAACTCCACAATAAAAGGATCAAGACTTTACATAATCAGGAGAGCCATGTATGGAAGAGATCATCCTCCCTTCTAAATTCTAAAAAATCAAGCTACTGAACTAAGCATCTATTTCTGCAGTAAATGTTTGCATATTTAAACTCTCTCCTGAAAGCCCACCTGTACTATACTGCCTATAAAGCATCTGATCGTAATTAAGCAGCTGGTGTATTGCAATGACTGTTTATTGCACCATTCCTAACAGTCTTGCTTTTTACGGGGGTTGTATTTCCTTCTTGTGAGATCCATTTGGTGTGCGTTTCTCAACATAAATTTTGAGCCCTCTAGAACGAGGTCTTGGCCTGCCATATGGAACAATCAACCCTCTCCTCTGCTACATGCTGTTCTGGGGGTTCTCCTGACCCCTCCAGAGCCAATTTCAGAGGGTCTGGTGGAAGTGGAGAAAGCCCTGTTGCATTAGCAGACATCCTTGCCTGGGCTTCTGCTAGCAGGACTAGTTAGCTGAACCCCACCTTTTAATGTTAAAACCTTTAAACTGGTCCCAGAGGGGAAATAGTGGGAACCAATGTGCAGGCATTGGACGGTCAAACCCATCAGTCTCACTTGGTAATTTTGGGTCCCTTCTGACTAGATGCAGGTTCCACATGGAAAGATTGAGGAGAAGGGGGCAACAGAGGATGAGATGGCTGGACAGTGTTCTCGAAGCTACCAGCATGAGTTTGACCAAGCTGCGGGAGGCAGTGGAAGGCAGGAGTGCCTGGCGTGCTCTGGTCCATGGGGTCACGAAGATTCGGACCCGACTAAATGACTAAACAACAAAAACGATAAATATGATGCTACCAAAGCATGAACAATTGTGGTCAAGCTATCTCTATCCAGGTATGGCAACAGACAGCTAGCTTGTCAGCCAAAGCTGATAAAAGATTCAAAAGGCAAACTGCCTTAAATGCAAACTGTGCATAATGAAGAGCAATCACTCAAACTTAAAATGCAACAATAGATGCATTAGATATCACAGTGTGTTTTCCAAATCCAAGAACGTCTTTACGGACAATGTAACCTTTTAACAATAAAGGAGATGTCACCCTGACATAAGGATTATTATTTTTAACAATGTAGCAACAGGATGGTTTTTCTTTTCTGTATTCTCATCATCATGTGACAATATTAATTAAATGCATCTCTAACCCTGCTGGGCTTCTTTAAATATTTGCAGTTCTCCACAGCGCTGTTTGGTTAATGAAATGAAATTAATGAGCTCATTAGATTCTGCCTTAATCTTTCAAATATAAACGTGACAGTCAGGCTCACTCTTCCTATTCTCTGTCTCCTTGCAGTGAAATGTGATTCGGAGGAGTAAAAGCTGAATGCTGGAATTATCTATTATATGAGCAAACCAGGCAAGGCTGCAGATCTGAAAAAGGTGAGGATTACATTATTGAATCCTAGAGATTTAAAGCTGAGCCTCCACAGTCTTATTTAAGTGCCCATGTCCCTATTTGTGCCAACCTTTAAATGTTTCTCAGCTGGGGGAGACCATGGACCTAGTAATTCTTAGACTTCCACCAGATGCCTTATTCACACTGATATAAATGGTGCTTTCATCTAAAGAAACGAATTTACGTAGGTTTGTTGCCGCTTTCATGTCAGTGGTGGCATTTAATTTTAGGTACCAGACAAAATCACGGAGAATAGAGTCTTTCCACAACTATTATTCATGAAGGCAATGTTGAACCATCATATTCACGGGCACTGTGCCACCAAATACCAGCTGCTGGAGAGGAGCAGCAGGAGAAGGTGCCTTTCATGCCCTGCTTGTGAACATCTCAAAGGCATCTGGTTGGCCACTATAGGAATGGTGAATAAATCTCTAAATAAATAAATATAGAACTAAACATAGGAACAGACAGTAGTTCTGCCACTGGCAGAAGCATGCTTGATCTAAGTGCTCCAGGAAAAAAATAGATCCCATCAGCATTCTGTTTTATAAATTTTAAGGCAGGAGAAAGATAGCAGCTAAGTAGGTAAAAAGGAAGGAAGAAGTAACCAACTAATTAATGAGCAGACTAGAATCCTCCAGGGAAGGATATGCTTAACATATTGGAAGTCTCAAAAGTGAGCATTGTGCTTGCGGTTTTCTATAAAGAAACAAGCCTATTAAACTAGTGTTTGTGAAATAAGCAACAGCCCCCAAATCCATGCTAAAATATCCTCATTCAACTGGGGAGCATGTCCCTCTGGACTCCTATGGCAGTGTGGTTTAGTTACAGAGCATCTCAGCTTTTTGCTCGTATACATTGTCCATAGGCTAGTGACATGGTTCTCACAGCATGAAGAAGTCCTCAATCAGGAGATGTGGTAGATGAGCACACATTGCTGTTGTACATTTTGCTACCCTACCCCCCTTCCCCTTGCATTGTGAGCAACTGAGTGCCTCCACATTTATTACATTTATATACCACATTTTCCTCCAAGGAGCTCAAGAGGGTGTACAGGGTTCTCTTTCACTCCATCTTATCCTCACAACAACCCTGTGAGGTAGGTTAGGCTGAGAGATGAAGGCCCAAGGTCACACAGTGAGCTTCATGGCTTACTGTGGAGATTCAAACCCTGGTCTCCAAGTCATAGCCCAGAACTCCAACCTTTACACCACACTGGCTGTCATTTAACATGTCTTAAGTTGATGGTGCAATTCTTCTTTTTCATTGTGGTGGTGTTTTTGGTTTCTCTTGAGTCCCTTTCTTATGGCACTCGTCCTATGGATCTTAGATGATGGATCTTTGGGAGATGGCCAAAATTTGTTCCCAGTACTATTCTGGTAGTTCCCCTGCACAATATGAATGGACAAAGAGCACCAAAATGACACTAACATGTAGTGGCACATAAATATTAAATATTCACTGGCTGTTCCTTGTGGTTCTTATAATATTTGTGCCATTGCTGTTGTATTCTGCCCATGCCAACTACCATGGCCTGGAAGACAGCCCAAGCATCTGGCTGATTGTCTGTTGACACCAGATATGAACCTATGCCAAATTTCTGAAGAAAGAAGAATCTAGTTGCCTATGCAATGTTACCGAAAGTGAGACTAGTTGCAGGATCTAAGCAGTTGCACAGAAAATAGTGCACTCATAAGTAGATTAAAGGATATTCTTCTGAAATGCTCTTTTGTATACAGATATATTATGGTCTGCCACTTGCTTTTCAATGCTAGCATCCCCGTGAGCCACTGATATCATATGTGTCATGGATAGGATACATGTTTATGCTATGGGTCATAAGATGGTGGCAGATTATGTTTTCCATGAAGGGGGTTCCGGGTTCAGTCCCTGGCAAATATCTCCAGCAGTAGGGCTGGGCAAGACTGTTGCTTGATATCTTGGAAAGCAGTTGCTAATCACCATAGACACTACAGGTCTAGATGTACCAGTTGTCTTTGATTTAGTGTAAGGCAGTGTGGTGTAGTGGTTAAAGTGCTGGACTAGGACTTAGGAAAAACCTGGATTCAAATTCCTATTCAGTCATGATGCTCTCTGGGTGACCAACCTACAGAGTTGTTATGGGGTTACATATGGGTGAACGAATGTGTGCCATATGGAACTTATTGGATGAAAAGTGGGCTATAGACACACTCAATAAATATATTCCGCTGAGTCTAGCCATAAGAAGTAATTATAATAGCAAGGTTGAATGAATTTGTTATAAGAGCACAAGCGCATTCCTGGCTTATCATTTGAGGCAACTACAAAGGCTTTTATTAGATACTGTATGTGCTGGTTTCTGAGCATATATATGTTTGTGTGTAGCAAAAAAAAAGTATTTTTGTTCATGGGAAGGAAACTAGTAGCAGGATGCTGACTGTGGCAGTTCAGAATATATTCTTATAACTATTTCTGCATTTTTGAAGTGCATTTCTCTCTTATCTATGCTGTTTACCCATATGTTCAATAAATCATTATTCTTTATCTGATATGATGCCTGTGCTGCATTTTAAGCGAGGCTTATAGTTACAGGAAATGCAGCATGGGGAGAATATAAATGACCAGGTATAGCAAATGGCTCATCCATGCACTCTTTGTTAGGGTGTGAAACCTAAGACGCTGGCAAGTTAGCAATGTCATGTGACTTTAAGTAGTCAAGCTCGTTAAGTTGTTAAGTTGCTCAGTATATAAAGAGTGTTTGTTTTCTCTGCCTGCGGGGCGTGAAGCAAAAATGTCTGAAAGCTCCGGAGGTGTTTCTGTTATCTGTCTGCAATAAACCTGTCTTTGGAAAGACGGGCTTCCCTGTGTCGTTATTTCTTTGCTGCTGAGACTCTGAAGCTTGTACTGCAACAAGAATCTCTGCACTGGACTTAATTAATACTCTGCAAAGAGAACTGTTGCTGGTTGCGCAGCGGAAGCGTTTACTGGACCAGTACACAGACTCTCTTACTCTTAACATATCAAGGAGCTCAACTGGCACCCTGACTGTGAAAGGAAAGCTTGGTTTTCTGGAGAAAGAGAAATGAAGACTTAAAAATTTAACAAAGGAAAGCCTTCTGAAGCAGCCTGCACCACCGTCAAACAGCTTGTACACCATCAGAAAGTTCTTCCTGGCACTTAATCTAAACCCTCTTTCATGTAACTTGAACCCACTGGGTTCAAACTCAAGTTCTACTTGCAGTCTGAAGTGGTATCGTCCTCCCTAGCACCTCAATATGCTAAAACTTCATTTTGTTGTATGTTTGGAACAGGTCACTCTTCCAAAAGCAAAGATACAAGCAAAAAGCACTTTCTTCAGCACAAACAGCCTTTTCAATGTTCACCCCTGTTTGCCTATGGTTTGACTCCCACAAGAGAAGACGCAACTCAGATGCACAAGGGGAGGATGCTATGAGATCCTTGGTTGTTGCTTACACTAGAAAATACGAATGCAATGTAGTACCATGCCAAACATTTCTCTTGCTTTCTCTGCCCCCACTCAGCCAGACCATTCTCCATCAACTACTGAGAAAGAAAACTGCATACAAAAATTACCAAAGTGGAGAGAATAATGTGGTGAAATTCTCATGGATTGTGGAAGGAGACCTACAGAGCCCTGTTTGTTAGTGCCTTTCTTTCATTCTATTAATAATTTCACCACTGATCTGAACTCCACAGCCTTCTTGAGTGCCTGTGCTTTAAAGCTCTGGGGAAAACAGGTAGCTCCTCCCATGGGAACTCAGGGAGACTTTGGTTTGCTGTAGAAATACTTGCAGGGCAGAAAGACGCATACACGATCCTTGGCAACCTCTCAGTAATGAGGTAAGCACAAATCCCTGTATTGACCGGAATTATCTCTCGTTTTAAAGAATATTTTTATTGATACTTACTCAAAGATATATGAAAATACATACCCATTACAAAGTATCTTTTTATACTGAGATAAAACAGCCACTTAGTCTATAAGAGAGCAAAATCAGAAGGAAGAAAAGACAAGAAAAGGAGAAACATAAAGAAAGAGAAAGCAAGTAGAAAGGAAAAGAATGAAAAAACTTAAGAAAGATAAGGGGAAAAAATAAAAGCACTTTTTGTTCTCTGTCCTGAAGTTACATATGATATTCGTTCCTTAACATCTAACCATTCTATCTTCTATTAACCAGTATTTTTTCAATCTTCAAATATCACAAGATCATTTTCTCTTTCACACAAAAAAGTCTATAAGAAATTTCCAGTCCTTAACAAATGTCCATAATGATTTTTCTGTAATTAAACTAATTTGACTGGAAAATATCAATGAATTCTAAGTACCCTGAGAATGAGGTGGAAAAATTGAAACCTCTTTTGCAGAAGAGAACTTTCAGAACAGGACAGAATTTGGCACAGCATGTGTCCAAAGTGCACCTCCGCCAAATTTAGGGAGTTGCTTTATAGTGAGTCAGACTATCAGTCCATCTCGCTCAGTATTGTCTATACTCACTGGCCAAGTGGCAGAGGTTCTTCAGAGCTTTTGGACAGGGTCGTTTTCCCAGTCTGACCTGGACATGCCTTCAGCATGCAAAGCAGATGCTCTAGCACTGAGATATGGCCCTTCCCCAAAACCTTCTTTTGGCTTTGTGTTACTGAGCTGCAGCAGGAATATTAAGAGTGAGAAGTGCCTCCTACAACTTCAGAATCCACATTATTTGAGGAAAGTGCTTCCTCACCCCACTCCACACACCATTGGCTGCTACTGCTAGAAGGGGCTTGGATAAACATATAATAGTTCTTTAAAATGTTTGACATAAACGTGGAAGGGCCCCCCTCAGGGATAAGCATTAGCTCTGCCCCTTTCTGCTTCTTGAGTCAGCTTCCAACATGTAATCCAGGCAGTCTTCAAAAGTAACAGCCTTTTATACTCATGAAGACTCCCCCTGAATTTTGAAAATCAGGATTGCATGGATAGGCAGCGTCCCCCCAACCCCAGGTGACCCCTGAGCAGAATAATGACTCAAGACAACGTGCTATGGGATTAAAATTGGCCACAACTTTATTAAGTTTCAGATGTAGTGAGATCGTGGCTCAGGCATTGGGCATTTATCCTTCCCAGTCCCCAGCCGGGGATCTGGGGAATATCAGGGTTATCCAGAATGTGTGGGGCTTGGGCTGGCTCTGGAGAACATATGTTCAAGCAGAGAGCCTGCCCCCCATTTTGCCGCCGTTGGAGGGGAAAGCAATGACAACCTCTCAGCGTATGGCCAATGCCTTATCTTAAGACCCCTTTAATGGGGAACCCTGGTATCACCGCCACAAGGGGGCGTGGGTCACCGCTTCATGCCCCCCCCCCCCATTTAGGAAGATAGATTATAGGATTCCGCCCAAGGCCTGAAACTGCCAAAGTTGTGACGTTTCACTATGAGAAAGGCAAAACCTGCCAATGCAGGAAAATTCCTTCAACAGCGACCCTGACGTAGTAGCGCCTGCGTACCTGTGGAGAAGAGGTTAACCTGCAAAAAAAGACTTAACTGAGGGGGTGAGGGGGGAGAAACTCTGGAGCCGACTGCCACTTCACAGGTAAGATTCACCTTCTGTTGTGTGGGCAGGAAGGTTTCTCCCCTTACCTGGCCAATCCCCTGGCAATGCCTCCTCAGTTGGGATTGGGCCATTGGCTGAGGTAGGTGGAGACCTCCAGGTATCCAGCCTGGGGAGGATGAAGCCAGCCTGAACTACCAGGAGTCACACTGGGATCCGGAGGGCTGCACACGACCACGCAAAGGGCGCCCCCATTTGCTGTGGGGAGCGGTCATTCTGAAATGCACAGAAAACCTTCTCATTTCTCACTTCATCCATTTCTTTGTATGACACTTTCCCACAAAATTGTACCAAAATTGACTCATACAAGATATCAAACGAAAAATAAATCTCGCAATTAAAAAAAATAATGTTAGAAACTATTAGGGGGAAATCAAAATGTCAATAAATAACCCATACATCACTCATAAAACAATATAAATTAACTAACCTAACAGTTTAAAACTAAATAGGAGAGAGAAAACAAAATACAGTGGTACCTCAGGTTACATACTCTTCAGGTTACTAACCCAGAAATAGTGCTTCAGGTTAAGAACTTTGCTTCAGGATAAGAACAGAAATCGGGCTCTGGCGGCATGGCAGCAATAGGAGGCCCCATTAGCTAAAGTGGTGCTTCAGGTTAAGAACAGTTTCAGGTTAAGAACGGACCTCCAGTACGAATTAAGTTCTTAACCTGAGGTACCACTGTAGCAGTATACAAAACAGATGATGTATCCAAGAGTTTTTGAGACATCCTTTTCACTTCGGAAACTGCAGCTGCCAGTTACAGAAGGCGGTTTTGCTTCTCCTGATGGCAGCCAGTCACTACTGGTGCCAACCCTCACCATTGCATGCACCTCTGTGGGCTGCCCTTGAATCCTATTATCTTGCTCCATTGATCAGATGGATGGCGTTGGGGTCTAAACACACAAAAGGTACTATAAATTTGTTAACGGCAGCAGTAACTCCTTGTAAGACATGGAATAGGTTGGCACAAAAATTGGGGTTTGATCCACATGCACAAAATAAACAAACCTTAGGTCTAGAATTGGTGGGAAACCTTTCGTTTGAAGAAAATTGGTTGATGGAGGTGTGTTTACTGATTGGGAAAATGATTAATTTCTACCCTTTTCTAATCTGAGGGAAGCACACACTCTCCTGTCAGCTGCAAGCTGGCAGTATTTGCAATTGAAACATCTGTTAGCTACTTTCTTTGGACCTGAGGCACTAAGTGCCTCAGAAACCTCTGGATTGTTGGAGGACTTACAGGCCCTAAGCCAGTGACACGTCTTTACTAAACCCTAAGCGACAAGTCTAAACCAGATCTAGAGGGATCCAGGTCAGAGTGAAGTGGGCAAATGTGAGCATCCAGGGAATAAATGCCCTCTGTCAGGTTGATTTCCACAGATATTAGATAGTTGAAGTTTATTGGACTCCACAGTGTCTTCTTAGGAAAAAGTTCTCTAGCACTGATAGGTGCTGGTGTTGTAGTGCCCTGATTACAATGCTGCCAGATGTTCTGGTTTTGTCCTGTAATAAAATAATAATAGTAGTAGTAGTAGTAATAATAATAATAATAATAATAATAATAATAATAATAATATATTTATACCCCACCCATCTGGCTGGGTTTCCTCAGTCACTCTGGGCGGTTCCCAACAGAATATTAAAAACACAATAAAACATCAAACACTTAAAACTTCCCTAAACAGGGTTGCCTTCAGATGTCTTCTAAAAGTCAGATAGTTGTTTATTTCCTTGACATCTGATGAGAGGGTTCTTCATAGGGCGGGCGCCACTACCAAGAAGGTCCTCTGCCTGGTTCCTGTTCCCCCTTTCTCTCACTGTAAGATTTAGCAACACTCTGATATGATGCAGCTTTAAAGTTTGGCCCCCTTTATACATGGGCTTATCCACACTTCCTCTTGTCCTGCCGCTTTCTCCTCGAGAAAACAGTTCTTTAGTGCTCAGTCAGAGTAAACGGTAATTCAGGTTTCCCATGGATTGCTGTTTGTTCCAATTTATCAGTAAAGAGTGGGTTTTCCTTGGGAAAGGAGCGGAGCAAGAGGAAAACTGCTGAGGTCCATGATTTCTAGGCATGAAGCAAGTGAAAGTGTGCACAAGCCCAGTGTTAGCCAATGATAGCAGGAGCTGAATGGAAAAACATTCCATATGACAACAGCATGTCATATGATGAGTATTTCCAAATTTTACAAAGAGAAAAGGGGTGGGGGGCTTTATCTCAGAGGTGTTATTGTCATTAGTATCCTGGGAGGTGAAGAAGAAGAATGTCTATTCCTGCTTTCAGTTCCAGACCATGGGTAACTATTTGGAAGGTCCCCTGCCCTCCAAATATGCACAGATTAAAGAACTACTGGTCTTGATCTTGACTTTGTTATAATGCAGCTTAGAGGTGATCTCCCTTCCCCAACCCACACATACTCTTTTTAGGAAGTTTCTGGCATGCCTGTTAAGCTCAGGACTTGGGGACAAGAAGGATCAAAGAGTAATTTACAGGGAGGTCAGGACCGTGTCTTCCTTCCGATTACACGTAAATTGGCACCCCGACCTCTGCTTTGTAACCCTAAGGCTGAACTCTTAACTCCCATTTGCAATGCTGAGAGAGGAGGAGGAATCAAGCTTTATGAAAATCCGTTATATAGCACATCTCTAAAACAGGCAACAAGGAAGTGTGACATCCAATTTCTGGAGAAGGGGAAGCATAACAGTAATTAAATTTTCTGATCTTGTTAGCCAATTTCTCCAATCACTGCCCCAGAACTGGAGATGGGGAAGGGAGAAGGGACATGATTGCGTCAGCAACGCTGGTGAGGGAAATTAGGTTTTCACGGATTATTGGGTTAGTTCCACTTCTCCCGCTTTTTAATTTATTTGTCTGCATGTTCCACAGAGCTGAAAGGCCGAGAATTTTTCTCCCATTTTTTTTAATTAAATCGAGGGGTGTGTGGATGATGAAAACTTGAGAAATGTGGGAGGGGAATGTTTGAGAATGAGAGTATGAGAGACAAAAATCTGATTTTTTAAGAGTCTCATTTCATCACAATCTTCATTGTTGTTCCATCTTCAAAAACAGGAGATTTCTAGACAGAATTCTGTTTAGAAAGCTGACAAAATAGCCTCTGGATCTTTTTTTTTTTTTTGGCAAGGATATATCCACCTGTTGGAGGTATGTGTTTTTTAAAAAAGAATGAAAACATACTAACATATTGCCAGCTTTTCGTTTCTTTGTTTTCCCTTTACATAACAAAGAAATCAAACCAAAAAAAATCAATGTTTGGACCTCCAGGGTGTTCTCAAAGGGCTCAAATGTTGACACTCTTTCCGATTGCTTTTGAAATAAGAAGGGATTTCCCAAATGCATGTAAGAGAAATGTACAGGTAAATTATGTGTGATTATTTAAGACTAACTAGGGAGTGGTTTCCTAGAAACAATTTGCAGAAGCTGGTATGTTCCCAAAATCTCTGATTTAAGCCTTCTTTTAAGCAAAATCTAAAAACATTTACCTTAGGAGCATTTGGCATACAAGCTATGGAAAGCAGATTTTGAACAATTCTCATTTTTAGAAATAACAACAGTGACAATAACAACAAGTCACTGTGGTGCATCTGATATATTGCCAGATTTTAGGCACAACGAAGTCAACTTAGAATGCTAGATTAGTCATGACACTTAGTTGTTGATGGCCTTGAAAAGGTCACAATCACACACTGTAAGCTATCCTTCAGGTTTGTTGAATGGACAAACCAGCAAGGATGATAAACTACTTCATATGAAGAAGGCCATGATCTAGCAAAGCCAGCATATGTATACTGAGGATGGGGACCTTCAAGCCCAGGGACCAAAAGTGACCCTCCAGGTCTCCAGACGCTTGGGACTCTCTCCAGGCTACACCCCTTAACAGCCCTGCCTAGCACCCTCCTTGAGGATGGGGTGTTATTGTTTTTTTGCCTGACTGGAATGAGTGCTTGAACTTTGATGGTGCTTCTTGTGTGAATGGATGGAGGATAGAAAGAGGGGGCAAGTGTGTGTAGAAATATGCTTACCTTCCATAGTCAGGTGGCATTATATCCTAGCCGCGGCCATATCTGTGACCTGGGAACGTCACCTAGGTGGATTCGAGTCTGCCTGTAAGTTGGCCAAAGATGGGAAGGCATGGGCTGAAGTTCTCCAGGAGGGCGGATCCAACTGACCAATAAGCATCACTTGAGTCTGCTTCCAGGGGGGATAAATTGAGGCCTGCCCAGGCTGCCTCGAACCCAATCTATTTATCTGCTGTCTTGTATGGTTAGTTCATAGGAAGGGAGCAACAGGGTCACGGGGCCTTGGCATGCAAGCTATCCTGCTCAACAAAGATAAAATTCCCATTCATCGCTTTGCCCACTTTTGCAACTGGCCTCAACTGCCACTGGCAGGTTGCCCGGACATGAATGTGCCCCCCAGGCTACATAAGGTTCCCCACAGCCTCAATGGATATTATTGGACTTTGGCTGGGCCTGCCATTATGCAGAGTGAGGCAGCCATGTCAGGCAGCTGATTTGGGGTGTGGTGAAAGCAAACAATCATATATTTGAGGTGCCTAGGAGATTTTCTGACTTGGGTGACAATATAAATGAATGGCCTTGGTACTATGCAATTTGACTTGTGGGAGGGGAGATACAGTGGTACCTCTGGTTATGAACCTAATTTGTTCTGGAGGTCTGTTCTTAACCTGAAACCATTCTTAACCTGAGGTACCACTTTAGCTGCCGCTGCACGATTTCTGTTCTCATTCTTAGGTAAAGTTCTTAACCCGAGGTACTATTTCCGGGTTAGCGGAGTCTGTAACCCGAAGTGTTTGTAACCCAAGGTACCACTGTATATGCTGCTGCAGCAGCAGCAGCTCAGGCAGTAGAATATCTTGGGCCAGGCCTACTATGAGTGATAGGTAAGAAATAATAAAAAGGTCTCATGCTAGGCTGCAATAAGTAAGCACAAAGCATCCATTATTTGCTAGCTTTGTAAACATTTATACTCACTCTCTCTTTCCATCTTTCTGGAAAATCCCAAATAGCCCCAGTCCTACCATTAGGCAGAGCTAGGCTGCTGATTTGGGGTGTCATTAATTGGCAGCTATTTAGTAGTTAATTTGCTGTTATATTCTGACTCCCTGAGAGATCTGCTTGTTTTCTACCTCAGGTGCCAAATAACTTGGCCAGTCTTCATTGGCCATATGCCCCTTGATGAAGCCGGAGGATGTGTTTGCTGTTGTACCTCAAAGCAGCAAAAATGTCTTGAGCCATCCCTGTCTTTGAACCCTCTCACCCCATCTCACACCCTGCCATGAAACTTGGTAAAAATCCATTTAAGAACAAATAGTTGTGCTATTTGGGGTTTGGGTGCCCCCTTATAATTAACATTTATTTCCCCACTACTCATTCCATGTTGTTGGGAGAAGATGGGCAAACTGTGATGCCTTATTCTGCCTCCTTCAACTCTGATATTGTCTGGTTCAGTGTCTACCCAGCCCCGATATCTTAAGGCAGTAGGAGGCAGTGAAGTATCCATATCCAATCTGACCTGCCATAGGAGAACCACAAGATTCCCTGGGTGTTAAAAAGCAAAAACAAATTGTGATGGAGAGATATAAAGCAGTCGATGAAATTGCTACAATCTTTCTCGCACAATAAGTCAAAAAGAATCACGTTACCTCAGGTAGATCACACATTGCTTGCAAGTATGATCTGACACTCTCTGTCACTCTCTTTCCTAGTCACATTTTCCTGGAAACCCTTGAGACTGGCACCTCCTGAACAGTGCCTGGAGGCAGATTTTGTGTAGCAAACCTGAAATTAAAATTTCACCCTTTGGTTTTGTTTAGCAACTAGGAAACCTGATCCTGGCAAGCTGCAAAGTGGAAGTCTGCAGCTCTGATTAGAGGCCCCGGTTTGCCATTGGGAAGGAGGCCCCCTGTGCCTACAGCTGCAGCAGGAGGGTCCTAATCTATGGCTGAGCATAAGGAGGAAGGCAAAGAGAACAGCAGAGGGGAGGGGAGAGAGAATAGAAAATGCCGCCCTCCTTTTTTTCGGTTCAGAGAAGAATGTGCTTGTTCTGCTTTCAGCAATGTTACAGCCAAGAGAATGGGGCCTTGGGGAGTGCTAGGATCACAGAGCCCAGGTGTCTGCTCTAAGGAAGGAGAAGGTCTCCAGGTTTCCAAGCAGCATTTGCCAGAAGTTTAGTAATTGAAGTTCATCTTGACCCCTGAGTGCTTGTTCTGCTCTTTGGGAGGAAGCAGAGAGGCTGGGCATAATCGGAACAAGCTCGTAATTAAAAGCTTTTTAGCCTTTATGAGTTCCCAGCTCACATAGCTGCGGCGGGAGGAGTTGTTTTCATTTTACCTCATTATGTCTGGAGCAGCGAAGCCACAATGAATGTAAGTGGGCTTTGCCAACTCTTGTCGCTTGCTGAATAAAGAAGGCATCAGGGATGTGAGCAACGGCAACAGAGTTCATATAAATGTTTGGGTTTGCTGGCAGAGATTAACCACCACCAGGAAGCAATTTGTTGGGGAGTGTGGCAGGGCAGTGGAAAGCAGTGAAATAAAAATTTAGCTCTCCCAGGGCTACAGATTGGCAGTCCTGAGTACTCGGAGCAAGTCAGTAACAAGCACTATTCACATTACCATCATAGTTCATTTATTTGTGCACTGCATTTTCCACAAATGCACTTGTGCTCGCAGAAAATAAACTGTCTACAATAATTGTGCACAATCATAACATATCGGGATTTCATTTAAAATACATCAAAAGGTAAGCCCATCCATGAACAATAGGCAATGCTTTCATATCCCAAAACAGCCTCAATGCTGTTGGTGCCTAACAATTCCCCCTTTTACATCTAGACCCAACAGGCCAGAAAGCCCCACCACAATTCTTCTGGAAGCAAGTTCCTTTATGAAAGTCTCCTAGGGCCATCAGGTGGAAAAAGCCAGTAGACATAGTCTCTCTCCTCTCCCACAAAACACTGTGCTGCACACTCTCTGGTGAGATCCTCTGAAAATCTCCACTCAACCCTGGGTGCAGATGAAAGTTTATCCCTGGATTCTAGAGATGGTCTTTCTCTCACACATATCCAGTACACACTTCAGTGGAACATATAGACAATGAAAAGATCAGTATGTCCTTGTGACAGAAGCCAGCTGGGGGCATTGTGGTGGGTAGCCTTATATCCTCTCCCTCTATTGTGTTTATCATTGTTGATAGCATATTAGGCTTTCATTTAAAAACAACAACAACAACACACACACAGTGATCAGTCCATCAGCCCCTTCCCTTCATTCCCCTCTCTGTAACCCTTTAAATCTTCTTTGTAGTAGTCTCCACTTACTTATTTATTAAATTTCTGTGCCCAAAGGAGCCCACAGCAGCCCTTATGTCATCCAGTCACATGCCCATTTGCACAGGGGTCGTCTCGTCGCGAGTCACCCACCCTCCACTCCCTTTGAGTTAGGGCTTAGGTCATTGGCCTTGCTATGGACCTTAGGTTGGTCGCCCTGGTTGTCCGGGGGGCCTGGTAGGAATTTTTCCATTTGGCATTAGGCCTTTTGGTTTTTTCGCCTACCTCGTAGCAATCGTCACAACTTTTGTGGTATTGGTGGGTAGGTTAGGCATTGGAATAATGTGTTGTGGTGTGTCGAAGGGCTAGGTGTGGCCATTGCCTATGCCTTCAATTTTTGGGTATTCCGTTAAAGGAATCTGGCGGTCGTGTATTCTGTCCGATGCCTGCTTGGCGGGAGGCCATGGCACGACCCTCGGTGACATCAGGGGTGAGCCTATAGTTGGATTAGCATCAACAGGCTCCACCTACTGGTGAATAAACCCACTTGTTTTAGAGATCCAATGCCTAAGCCAATACCTTTTCACTGCTGTAATCAATAAAGTTGTGGCCTTTCCTTGCCCATTAACCTTATATCACGTGTCCTTGTGTATTCATTTCACATTGCGGGGGTCGGGTCCTCGAACCACAATAACAGTTTCCCTGACTTTCCCTGTTGCTTGGGGTCTTAAACCTGAGCCAGGAGTCACCAGCATCACTGCTACTTACCTAGATGGGGCATGGGCAGGGTATTGGTGAGGGCAGGGCTGCTCAGGATCACTAGAGAAGCCCATCTGGCATGCAGCCCAAACCGCACAGCTTCCCTGTACCATCCAGGTAAGCAGCATCAATGTCAGTGCCAGGAGGGCAACACCAACCTTGAAGGGGCATTTGGCACTGTCTTCCCTATGGGCACCCAAGTATGAGTCTCTCAGTAGGCTTACCTGGCAGTGACACTCCCAAAATCAGCACTGGGTAGTGGCCATTTTTAATTTCCCACAATGCCTTGGAGCACCTAACGTAGCATCACAAGAAATTAAAATGTAGAGAGATGCATTTCCATTTCCCACAGTGCCCAAATAGTGACCCTAAGCCTGGCTCCGTGGGCCACCAAGGGAAAACCCATCAATAATAGTGGGGCATACATGCATAGATTTGGCCACAAAACCATTTTAGCCCACAGCTCCTCACCCTTTGACAGTTTGGCTCAACACATATTGTCCTGCCAAATTCAAATTGGGTTTTTACTCAATTTAAGCCATGAACTGCATTCAAATGAAATACCCCAGCCAGTATCTGGATGAGATATGATCCCTTTGCTTTCAGGATGCCCTTGGGTGGAAGTAGACAAGGTGCCTTGGTGTGAAGGCATGCTGAATGCACATGGAAAAAGAAGTAAGAGCATGGGGTGGGGGCTGAGGTGAAAGAAAGCTGAAAGGAACACCTGCGCTCAGATTCTGGGATGACAAAAACACTCTGGCAATGATTTGCATTGGCTACAGGAACTCCTGCTGTACTAAATCAAGGCAAAGAATTTACAGCAAATTAATGAAACTAATTTTCTGACTGGAATCATCTTCTGTGAATTATCATGTCCTTACTCATTAAATAAATTATCTGTGTCTTCCAAGACATTAAGAACGCATCGTAAATTACACTCCTTCATAAATAATTTGTTTCTGCATGGGCTTAAATATATAACAGAAAAAGAATATAAAGGGGGAGGCGGGAGTGTAGCAGTGCAGGGGAGACCAAGAAGTGAACATGAAGAAGAATAGAGAAAGGAGGGCAAGGGAGTAGAATTGGGGGGGGGGGTTGGGTTGGGGGGGTCTGTGAAGCAGAAAGTACAAGGAGAATAAATAATAGAATCATCGGATTGGAGAGTTGTAAGGGATCCTGAGGATCATCTACCAACCCCCTGCAATGCAGGAATGTGCATCTGTCCCATATGGGGATCAGACTTGCAACATTGGCATTAATCAGCACCACACTCTAGCCAACTGAACTGTCCAAGCTGAGAGAGACAAAGCCATAGAGGGAAGAGGGGGCAATAAATGGTTAAAACAAGGCGAGAAATATCATGGAATCACCATGATGAATAAAGAGTGATGAGAGGGGAGTGCAGGGGATCTGGCAGGTTGGGATGTTCAGGAACAAAAGGGTTGTTCTGTGTTAGGAATGGGTAACTAGAGTTCCTCTCAGGAAGCCAGGAGATGTGGACCAGAAATACTGCTTAGCTGAGGAACACGTTTGGCCTGTTAATCAAGGCACACCTGGTGGGTACATCAGTTTGTCATAGCACTGAGTCTGCTGGGTGTAATCTGACTAGAGATGAATGGGTTCCAGTAACAGCAGCCAACAGGGAACCATCAGTGAGGGTTCACAACTACCTAAAAGCTGTAAGAAGTAATGGAAGGAGAGGTGACATAGCCTAGGAGAAAAAGGATAGTTGGGTGTTCAGCTCTTCCATTTAAGATAAGCACCAAGATCGTAATACAAATAGGGGTGGACAAAGTTATGGTTGTCCTTTCATGCATTTAGCATGGTTGGACAAATATGGGGCTACTATGCCCATCATATTCAGTCCAGCTGAAAATCTACTGTGATTCACTAAAGTGAATTGTGTTTTCTCCACACAAAAACCATCAATCCAAAGGTTCATTTGGGAGGAATCAAGGAAAACAAACTGCAACAAGAGCAGCAGAGAGCAGCATACCTGCTGAATTTACAGATATAAAGCTGCCTCCAGCTCTGAAACTAATGTACAATCTTGTTTGGTTGCCATCAATGTAAGAGCCATGTTGATAACAGGTGTGTAGAAATGAAGCAGTAGAAAGTTGCATGCTTTTTGCTCAGATAGGCAGTGGCTAGTGCCCAAGTTTTTGCACTTGATGTACTTGGGCGTGTCAAGGGGACAGCGCATGTTGTCATGGATGATGTTATCCAGATTGACTTTGCCTAGAATCCATTTATGCAAACCTGGCCTCCAGAGACAGATTCAAGGCAGCACAACTGGTTCCACCACACTGGGAGCCAAGCCTAGGGGATGCCACAAGGTATCACAACTATGATGTAGTGAATTGAGCAGAACATTGAGAGGTGGGGGGGGGGGACGGACAAATTTTAGGCTCACACAGGACACCACTGAAATTTGAAAGCCCCCAGTGCTCCTCTGTTAAAACAGATGACTATTCATATTTTGTGTGTTATTCCCACACACTTCCTCTTGCTGCATAGGATAGTGTAATGTGCGATGCAGCTTTAAGACCAGAATAGGATGTGAACTGAAGAAAAGGCAGCTGCATTTTTCACTCATTCCATTGCGCTATAACAGTGAAGGCTAAGAAGCGCAGTCAACGAACCTAACCAATAAATGCAAAGGTGGGGAGTGACCCTGTGTTCCTTTGGATGCTTTTCGACTACAACTCCCATCATCCTTGACCATTGAGATTGAGATTGATGGGACTTTGAGTCAAACAACATTTGGAAAACCACAGGTTCCCCATTCCTGCTCTATTGCCTTCATGTTTTAGCTCTCAATGCTACATGCATTTCATGTTTCCACCAAGAAGCAGACAGGTTTTATACTTGTCCAGAAATTGGAATTCCTATCAATTTCTGAAATAGCAAAGAAACCTATCCGGGTGTGAAGCAGATTTCTTTTTCACAGCTTTATCGTTTTCTGCTGTGTGTCAAGATGGTGACAGAGGCCAGCCCAGTGGGAGATGCTGAAAATGCCGCTGGAGCACCAGTTGTTTTGCATGTGTTTTTCTTGCATAATTATCCCCTTGGAGCTGGTGATCGGAGGATCCCAGGGGTGCCTGAACCCAATATGGTGCCTCTCAGCAGGCTTGCAAGCTCTGCGCCGAAGGGCTGAGAGGGTTTGGAAAAGGGGCCTTGCGCTCAACATTTTTATGTTCTCGAAGTCTCAGAGCAGGAAAAGTTAGATGCTTGTGAAATCCCTCCATCTGTGATCTTATTTATCCATGCTGCCAGGGCTATTTGTTTTGTTTCAGCCTGGAAACTATGCTTGGATCATGGCTTAATTGCATTGTTTGCTGAATTAATTGTTCTGTTTGATCTGCCTTTCTCACAGGATGCCTGTGGGAACAGGATGATTTGCCTAGCTAGGAGGAGGAGGAGGAGGAGGGTGGGCTATTTCTTTTTTTAACAAAGAAATGAAATACAGGGCCTTGCTACTAGCAGAGGAAAAAGAAAATCATTATGGACCTCCTTAGCAAAAGAATGTGTACTGTAAAGATCAGCATCATGGGAAAGACATACAAATCAAGGCACACAATAGGGTAAAGAGAAGCTGTGTGTTCAGAGTAACATTCAGGATGTGAATTGATTTTTATTTAACAGCTGGAGATAATGGGTCTGTGCCATAATTACTACCCTTATCAATAACCTTGATGCTGAAATTTAATCCCCCATACACACACCGCCCAGACATGGAGCTTATCAGTTTTACGCTCGTGGCCCAGGAGGCATTTTAAACAGAACGGGAGGAAGCACCTGAAACAGTTGTCAATATCTTGTGAAAAGGATAGCAGCAAGCAGGCATTTTGAGTCCAGGGCCCTACTAAGCTGAGTGAGAAGGAGGGCCCCCAGATGCAGAAGGGCAAGCTTCTCACATTTTTAAATGAAGAAAATAATGCCCTGTCAATCTTGCAAGAGTAAAAGCGAGTCTATATTTTAGAATTGCTAGGTTTCGCAGATAGAATGCCAGAGAGTCGAAATGGGAAGGTGGAAAATAGTCATACCATGGGCAAAATGTCCTTATTGTGGCCAAGTTGTTCTGACGCTCGATGAAACCTGAAGCTTTTTGCACGCAACGCATGTTCTGTACCTCTGAGCTACCGCTTTTCTTCCATTGTAACCAGCTCCAATAACCCCCAGACCTCAGGTCCATATTCACGTCCACAAGCAGTACAATTTAGATTCCCTGCAGTCGCTAATCATGTGCTGAAAGAGTGGGCAGCAGAGAATCTATGAACACGAGAACAAAAGCCTAGTTTAGAGCATGAGGAGATGTAAAGCCTGTGCATCAAGACCTTTCAGTCAGGAAACTGGCAGATGGTTCCGATGGCAGTTCTCCCCTGAATGGAATGGATTTGACTTTCCAGAAGATCAAGAAGTTTCCCCTTCCTTGGACCCTGCTCATTCTGAGAGCCACATCATTTTCTGCTCCGTTAAGCAGAGAGGGAGGAGTTGTTCTGGCCAGCCATGGCAAGCTCAAACAGAAGGGAAGGAGGAATTCTTAAGACACATCCAGATGGCAGCTTTTGTGGCTCTATGGCTCATCCTGGCTCCTGTGTGGAGCAGCAACATGGGACAAATCAACCTTCACAGCTATACTGCAGGTGCACAGCTGCCCGGGTGGGTCTCTTGCCTTCCTGCTCTCCACACACAGATATTTCAGGACTGACCGCAGCCTACCTCTGCATGACTTCCCATCCTGAAGGGCAGTGAAGGCATGCTAAGAGAACAATTACAGGGATGAACAATGAAACCATCCCTCTGCTGTCCCTGCTATGAGTCTCAGTGCTCATGCTGACCTAAAACGAAATAGGAGGCATCTTTTGGAACATATATTTCTAGAGAACCCTTCTGGACCAAGGGAGGAATTAATGTAGATGGAACAACATGAGGAATCCACAAAGAGCCCACTGTTCTTCTGTTCTGTTGTTTGCAGGGTGTGTGTGTATGTGTGTGTATAATCACCAATTAGCACTTATTTTTGCTGTGAGAATGACACAATAAGAGCCACCGCACTTCCACTGCTCTCCTTGGGCTTGCAAAAGAGGGAGCACACAGCTGGAGCAGGGCAACAGAAGCCATGGTTAGATTCATATATGTCTTGTGATTTGCTTGTCATGTTGCTAGAGGGGGCCACTATTGCTGGGGACTGGGCAGAGCCCCCAGTTACTGGAAGGGTGAAAGGCTGATGTGTCCACATTTGGGTGGATGAGTGTGCATATACATTACTCCTTAACAATGCAAGCACAGTTTTTGTGCAATGCAACTTCACATTTTGTTGTTGTTTTAAATGA
The DNA here is from genome assembly GCF_964106915.1 of Podarcis gaigeae. NCBI lineage: Eukaryota > Metazoa > Chordata > Lepidosauria > Squamata > Lacertidae > Podarcis > Podarcis gaigeae. The sequence goes on from NC_139681.1 coordinate 64,327,557, forward strand.
AAGCTGTAGTCAGAATGACAGGGGAATCAAAGAACTTAGTGGGGGCAGGAGATCGAACAGATATGGGGCTCATTTGAACCTCTGTGTTACTTGTTACAAATCTTCATACTCAGCAGTCATTTTACTAAAATAAGCAAAGATATGCAATTCTGCTTTATTTGTACCATATGAACAACTTTTCTTACTACTTTTTTATAGCAATGAAAAATTCAGATATTTAAAAAGTGGAAAGTCAGTTCTGTCCAGCCCACAACATCTTACCTAATCATGTATGGACTGTAAAGTGGGAGTAAGCATATATTTGGTGGGTCAAGAAACTGCATGGCTGCAGGTGACTCACAGGGAATGATCAAGTACAGTCTGGAATTTTATTTTATTTTATTTTATTATTTGCAAATTTCTAGTAGCCATGGTTGTGGAGTACTGCCTGAAAAACAGGTAGGCAGCTTTTGTGTTAGAGTGCTTAATGAAAGCTTGCTGTGCTCCCTCTTTGGGACTGTAGCACTACTCTGAAATCTGGGGAGATAGTTAAAGGTAAAAGTAAAGAACCCCTGACAGTTAAGTCCAGTCGCGAACGACTCTGGGGTTGCGGCGCTCATCTCGCTTTACTGGTCGAGGGAGCCGACGTTTGTCTGCAGACAGTTTTTCCGGGTCATGTGGCCAGCATAACTAAGCCACTTCTGGTGAACCAGAGCAGCACACAGAAACACCGTTTACCTTTCCACCGGAGCGGTACCTATTTATCTACTTGCACTTTGACATGCTTTCAAACTGCTAGGTTGGCAGGAGCTGGGCCGAGCAATGGGAGCTCACCCCATCACGGGGATTCGAACTGCCGACCTTCCGATCGGCAAGCCCTAGGCTCAGTGGTTTACACCACCTGCGTCCCCGGGAAGATAGTTACCCCTCTACAAACTGGAATCATGTGGCTCTATGGCTTTACACCTTCTGCATTGTGTCTGCTATACTAACTCAAGTTCACAGCACACAAAATAGACATGGGGTAAGATATATATTAGGGGATGACCCAGTCAGAAGGACAGTAAAAAAATGAAGAGTTTCAGACCAGATATTTATGTGTGTTTGTGTTGTTGTTGTTGTTGTTGTTGTTGTTTGTGTGTGTGTGTCTGCAAGAAATATACATGACTTAGCAGCCACTGGGATAAACAGTGACAAACCTGCCCATGGGAGTGACTCAGAGCTTGGCTTATCAAGGTTTCCACCTTTTCAGCATCATCTGCAATCATCTTACCATGATCTAAAGGCCAACTTCCTTTTGGACACTGCATGCCAGATAGGAAGGCAGAAATGCGAGAAGGTTATTGATCATGTCTTTTCCACACCATTTAATTATATTCACAAGAGGATGATGGTGTAACCTGACCTTTCTCCCTCTGAATGATAAGATTCCCAACACTTCGCTTAGCTCTCACTTGTTGGAATTAACACTACCAACAGAATAAGAATAGATGGTTCAGCTGAAAGGTAAGTTGGGATGCTTGAGGAATTTGATGTATGTGAATTCCAGTAAGAATTGACCCAGTCTTGCTCTGTACTTACCAGACAATGTTTGGATCAGAATTTAGTTATTTTTTAGATTCTCTGAATTTCCTGATGCAGACCTCTGCCAAGGGGGAAAATGTGTTTGAAAAGTGTATTTTCAAAGAAAATGCATTTAGAAATGCATATTTTGTGAGGAAAATGTATTCAAAAATACATATTTAAATACTTGTTTAATATATTAATTTTATAAGGGGTTTTTAAAAGTATGACAGATAATGTTATTCCTACTACTAATAATAATATTTATCAGCCACTTTCCCCACAAAAGTGACCCAAAGCAACTTACAAAAATAGCATAAATGTTAAAACAGTAAAAATTATAGCAAACAAAATGAAGAAAAGCCAAAAAAACCCCATATCTATACAGATAAAAAGACAGGTGATACTGATCTTGCCCTTCTAAAAGAAGCCACAAATAACCCAAATCCATCAAATTAAGGTCCAAAAATCTGGGTAAAAATGAAAGTTTTTCCTGGTGCCTAAAATATATATAAGAATGGGTGATAGGTACTCCTCCCTGGGGGAAAATTCCACAAGTGGGGAACTGGAAAAGGCTAGTTCATGTGTTGCCTCCCTCAAGATCTCCAATGGAAGGAACACACAGAGAAGGGCGTCAGATGATGATCTCAGGGTTGGGGTGAGTTCATGTGAGGAGAGGCAGTCCATGAGGTACTGAGGTCCTGAACCCCATAAGGTTTTACAGGTAAAAACCAGCACTTTGAATTGAGCCCAGAAAGTAACTGCTAGCAAGTGTGGTCATGCCAGAATTTGTGCTATATGTTTGGACCATCCTTCTCTGGTGAACCCATTGCAGTAATAGTGCATGAGTCTTAGTGCTGATTCAGTTCAAGAATCCGCATGTTTGTTTATATGTTTATTTATAGGTTTTAGAGAGTGTGTACTCTACATGCATCCTTTTTCGCATTGAGTTCTTTCATGCTGATTCTTTGCCAGAAGGATAATTTGGCGTGCAATCTTGTTGACCTGTATTTTGCTCATTTTACTGTACAAAAGTGGCATGACCACGTACGTTCATTACAAGAAGGAAAGGAAGAATGTGTACAGGTTGTCCTTGCATATTACAGAGAAGTGGAAACAGAACGAGGGTGGGAAACACATGCATCCCACTTGCCCTTCTTGTATAACATGAAAAGGATGAACCAGTGCATCTCATCCAAAGTGGAATGTGAGACTTCTAACGCATACAGATCTCATGCATCAGATGAGGTAGGAAATGTTCAAGTTCCTCATTTGCATGTTCCATAGGAAGTGCAATGAGATGGTTTGTGTGGCTAACTTACGTTTCCACTGTCGCCCAACTTCTGTGCAATGTTCAAAACCAAGCAAAGGCCATCAGATTCAGAAGATCAAGGAGAAATTATACTTTCATGTCTATCTGAAAATGTAAGGCAGAGAATGAAATGCCTATTAGTGCATGGAAAAAGAGAATGCACATCCTCACTCCTGCACAAAAGCTAGAGCTTTTGTAGCCGGAAGCATAAAAGGTTTGCAAATTTTGTAAACTAATTCAAAATACAGAAGCAAAAAATGAATACTGGATCTTCTGATGGCAAAAAACTTTGCCAAAGTTGACACCAGCCTGAGAATATATGCCCAAAAGGAAACAAAATTCAAAACCCTTTTCAGACATTAATATCCAGTGTTATCTAAACATACAGGGTGGGCAGTGGGGTTGCAGAGATAGGTGTGCTAGCTACATCACTATCCCATCATATATATATATATATATATATATATATATATATATATATATATAATTTTACAATTAACATTTATATTCAAATAAAAATCAAAAACATACAGTTATAGGATTCTCTGAATCCTTGCACTTCTCTGCTCCTCTCCATGGGCTCCATTGTACATCTCTCCCCCCAACTGCATTGTATACTGTTTTCCATTTATCTTCAAATCTCAATTTTTACCATAGTTCTTGTTACGTTACAAGTGTTATTAAAATCCTGCCAATGTTTTTAATTGTTTACAGTGTTCTCTAAGGTAACCTACAAATTTTTCCAATTCTTTATTAAATTTGTTGTCTTCTTGGTTTCAGATCTTCTTGGTCATTTTTGCCACTTCGGCGTAGTCCATCATCTTTATCAGCCATTCTTCTCTGGTAGATCTTCCTACCATCTCTAAGCCAAAAGTAATCACGCAGCTGTTGTCACATACATAAACAGACTTTTCTGCTCTTTTGGTATTTCTACATCACTATCCCATCGTCATTTCCCTTGCCCTCCTCGTGCTGCTGTGCAACTGCGCTATACATGTAACACTCCCTGTGTGTTTTAGAACTCTTGGTTTTCCAGAGTTCTATGACGTGCATGGAACCTCCATGAGTCCTGAATGTTCCCTGTTTCATACATTTGACCACCAGCTCATGGACAGAGATGAGAATGGCTGTGGACAGAGTCACCCCCACTTGTTTAGTGGTATCTCCAACTGGAGAGGGGCCATCTTCCACCATCTCCTTCCTTAGAGTACAATCTTACAAATGTGTACTTTGATCTAGCGTCATTCTGTTCAGTAGGTCCTTACCCCCTTGTAAGTGAATTAAGGGCTAGATATTGCTATGTTTAAATTAAATGGCTATTCAAGAATTCCAAAGATTCACCTTTCCTATAGCTATCCCCCCTAGCTTGGTAATATAATAATCATGTTGCTAATATGAACAGGTTCCTTTCAGTGATAAAATAATCATATAACCTGCTTCAGAGGTTACTTTCACTGAGAAATCACTGGTGCCATAACGTATTTCAGAAATCAAGTTGGAGGGCCCAGAACCTACATTATCAAAATGATGTATTGGTGGGGGTCATTGTTCCTGCACGTTCAGAGTAACCTGAATGTGCCTCTGAGCATGTGATGACCGAGAGAACAGCCAGCGGTTTCCCTCTTCTTCAAATGCCTCATAAGATTAAGGGGTGGCTTGCTGAGTCAAAAGATGTGGTGTGTTCTGCCTCTTTTTCAGTAGGTTTGAGCCCCAGCACATCTTCCTTGGCTTGAATAGACTTAAGCCCCAGGAGAGAATGTAGCTCAGAAGAAGAGGGCAAAGGGTACCATGCTCTGCTTCCACTCCCCTAGTGATGTGCTCAATAAAATGTCATAATAGCAGAGAAATTTAATGATAAACACAAATAGATCAATAGCATTAAAGCAGCTTTTAATAGCTGCCTCAGGCTTTCTGTGCACTCCATTCAAAATTGTCCGGTAGCCAGTAATTAATGATTCAGCCAAGTAATTACCTTCTTGATTTTTCTCAAAACTAAAATTTAAGGGAAAGGAGTCTGAGTGCTGCTTGGGCTAGATAGCAAATCAATTTGTTAGATGATACTATTGCATGTTTAGAATGCATTTAAAATAACCCGTGGGGAAGGGAGATGAAAAGGTTTGCTTGGCATTGCTCTCTCTCTTGAAGTAATCTCACATCAGATTCTCCTACTGTATAGCACGGGGGGGGGGGGGCTGGGTGATTTTTGTAAACTGTTATTATTATGGTCCAAATAGTACACCTCCAACATTCCAGCTATTGAGATTGCACCTAATTTTGCACCCCACGCCCCAAAATTTAATAACCCTGGTCCTAAAGGTTAGTCTTCTGGTTGAGCTGGGATTTTCATAACATTAATGGTGGTTCTTAACCTACCTTACTGAGGTTGTTTGGAAAACACTGTGTTAGGCTTCCTGCAACTCATTTGTTGGAACTTTCCAATGCTATACTTTTAGAAGTACATACAGAGTTACACAGTTATTTCTCCACTTCTATGTACAATTACCTAATTGTTCATCACCTGTCCTCTGATATATATTTTCCTGTAGACTATGTAGGGCCTGATAGTTTATAACAAGGGTGAGCAGAGGCAAAGATAAATGTTTCCTCTGTTGCACAGCAAGGGAGAGTGCCCAGGGATGCCACCTACTAAGATGTCTTCCTGTATACAGCCAATTAAAATGAATGGAAACAGGGCCAAAATGCTCTTCAGCAAAGATGTAAAACAGGAATGAAGAGGGAAGGAATAAGGGCTATATCTACAGCACAGGCCTAAACTGGTTTAACACTAATTTCCTCCTCCCAGGAAATGACAGTTCAATGGGAAGGGCTCAGAAGTGCAGGGAATCCTTCAAAATTATTTGGAAAAGCCGCAACACTCAAACTGGTATAAAAAGGGGGTATACAGATAGCTTTGTAGAACTGCCTCTGTATTTTAGACTGCAAGAATTGATGCTTTTGAATTATGGTGCTGGAGGAGACTCTTGAGAGTCCCATGGACTGCAAGAAGATCAAACCTAACCATTCTTAAAGAAATCAGCCCTGAGTGCTCACTGGAAGGACAGATCCTGAAGCTGAGGCGCCAATACTTTGGCTACCCCATGAGAAGAGAAGACGCCCTGGAAAAGACCCTGATGTTGGGAAAGATGGAGGGCACAAGGAGAAGGGGATGACAAAGGACGAGATGGTTGGATAGTGTCTTCGAAGCTACAAACATGAGTCTGACCAAACTGTGGGAGGCAGTGGAAGACAGAAGTGCCTGGTGTCCTCTGGTCCATGGGGTCACGAAGAGTCGGACACAACTAAACGACTAAACAGCATAGAGATAACTTTGTAGAACTGCCTCTGTATTTTAGACTGCAAACTCCTTGGGGACATGGACCTGTCTATCTTTGCATTTGAAGCTCTAGACATCACTGTGTAGTATGCACACAGAAGGCAGGGATGCCTGAGGAACCTAATCTTTGTGATTTGTGATAGGAACTGTCCAGAGTCGTACTTCCTGGACCCATCTACAGTTTGGAATGTAGTTATCACACATTTGAAACTACTCCAGACTTCATGATGCAGTTCTCAGCTCGTAACCCTGTATCAAAACAAGATAAAAATCTAGTTAGAAATGAGTCTTTCCTAGGAAACGAAATTCAAAACATGCACATTTAAACATATATTTGAAATTAATGTGAATTTTCATATGGATTTTTTAATGTTATACCCCCTCCCCCCAATTAATGCAGAAATGGAATGCACTTATAAATTAACACATTTGAAAGGGACATGGACTAGGAAAAAACTGATCCATCTCTAACTGAAGGTGATATATATACAGGCGCCCAAATCAATGTGAACATAGGCTTAATATTAGTTTTATGCCGGTTTAGTTGTAATGGCTCACATAAACACAGCTCCGATCCTCAGATTTGTGGCTTGTATCCAAAGTAGCACTAAATTCCTCATTCCATTAGTGCAAGAATTTATCCTTGTGCAACAGAACTTCCCCTCCTCGCCTTGCAGCCCCCCTAAATCTCGCCTGAGGGGTTCCCCATGGGGAGGGCATAGGGTACATGGGAGAGGGAGGAAGGGGAAATTTTACTGCCCAAATCTTTGCACTAACAGAAAGTGGGCATTGGATACCACCTCAAAGTTTCATGAGAGTGCTGAGAATACTGGCAAACATCTATAGTCTTTTCCTCAGATCCCTTAATTTCTCGGGAAGAGGAACTAACCAGCTAATCTGTTAAAACCAGATTGATCCATTATATAGATATGCTCTGTTACTTTTCACTGTTTGCCTCTTCATTTGACCCCATGTCTATTGGGAGCTAATTTTCACCTAGAAATAAACTGTTGTAAGAGGTTGAAGGAGAGGGAGAGGAAGAGGGAGAGAGGGAGAGAGAGAGACAGGCAGGCATGTGGGGGTAGGAAATCAATAAGTAAATTAAAAAAGTAATTTTTCCACCCTCATCAGTAATGAATTATTGTCTCTGTGCTCTGAAGAATGTAACTGCAGCTCAGGAGCTTAGCATTAAGTCTCTCCCGGACCGCCCCTGTGCACTTTAATCCTTCCAGCAGCATGAAGGACTGAGTGACAATGAACTCCTCGCGTGCAGGAAGCACCATATTCCTTTCCCTCTTCCCGCTCTTATATCTTTTAATTGGCTGAAAGTGTCTTTTTCTATGTCAAGTCAAAGTCTGTTAACTCCTTCTCACAAGGTGGCAACGAGAAGAAAGAGACAGGAACAGAGAAAAACCACTTCCAGAGGAAAGGTCCATTGAAACTGAGCAATCTATAGAAGGTTCTTGGGGAGCAACAGAAGTTACGCTCTGCTTCAAAGACTGCTTTTTTCTCTTCCTGTCCCCACAGCGAACGTTTAATCTGGAGCAAATTGCCATGAAGTGATGTGAAACTGCCCATTTGCCAGTTGGTGCAGAAAGGGGGAATAAAAGCTATACAGAAAGTGAGGCCCAGCAGGGTCTCAGCCGAGCAGATCTGTGGCCAGGAATATGTGCTGGAGCTCAGTGGTGTGAGGTCCATCCTCTGGAATCTCTAGGCTTCCACACAATTGGGACACAGGAACAGTTGGGTGTCCTGATTGCATAGGCTTTATGTTTGCAGGCAACCATGCTAACACATGGACATCTAAAGACAGGGCGAGGCATCAGGCCTGACGCCTGAAGCAGGAGCCTGGTTCCACAACCCACTACTCATGTGATTATCCCTTCACACAGCAATGGACAGAGTTAGCTTTGGCTCCACATCTCATCTCTGCCATAGGCCTTGAACAACTCCTCCTCTTTCTCAGTCACTGTATGTAACGTAGCAGTGGTAATGATGTACCTCAACTGGCTCGTTGTATCAGCAACCACGATAAAGATTGTACAGCTCCAGAGAGTGATGGAAATTTAAGTGTCCCCAGAAAGGGAGGCAGTTTGAAAAATCTGACACTGAGCCCCCAAAAGAAGATCACATCAAAGATTTGGTGCTGGCCACTGGGTCAGGGCCAGCCCTACCATTGGGCAAAGTAGGGCAGACTTTGCCTCAAGCAACTAATTTGGGGTATCATAGAAGGACAGCATAGAAGGACCTCATGAAGCAGAATGTATTAAGCCAGGAGTGCTGTGAGCAAGGGCAGCCCTTAGACTTAGTCAAATTAATTAATTTCAATGAGTCTACTCTGTGTAAAATTTAGCTGCATGCCACCCATAGAGTTCTGCATCCCTGCTGTATAGCATATGGTAGAGTAATAGCAGAGCTGCAAAGAAGGCCTGCAAAACTTTCTAGGAAAGCTCAATGATGTTAAAAGCCAAGAATTTGCAATTCACCTCCTATTATTTTACCACTTCCTCCCTATGGTTAGCTGCTTTATCCCCTGTCAGTTTCTGTAGTATTCATTTTTATGGAGAGCTTAAGGGGAGTCACGTCTGCTTTTAAAATGCCAGTAAAGCAAGGTACTGCTTCAAAGTACGATGTGTGAAGTATACATACAGATTTTGGGTGACTCATGGTTCACTCAGGCTTAGTCATGGAACCTCTTTTCAATGCAATGAGACGAAAGAACAATGAAGAGCACACCTGAGAATGTTCACACAGGGCTTTTTCTTCCCCAGTGAATGAATACAGCACAGTCACACCTTTGTGCAAGGTTTCCAGATCAGAAGGCATAGCTTGCAGGAATGTACCAGGGCAAGCGTGTATGGGTGCAGCCTGAATGAGGCAGGTGGGTTTGGAGTTCTGTGGCACACAGGCAAGAATAACTCCCAAAACACAGGAAAATATCTGCATGAGGAGACCTGGGGCAGTGTAGTGAGCTGGGAAATCCCCAGTCAAATCGCATGGCGTCCAGCCACAACGACACTAGGTGGCCTCTGGCAATCCTCATAGCTCCCTATCGGCAATAAGAAGGTACAGTGCAATCAGGAGAAAGCAGTAAAATAAAAGCAAAGAAACTGCAAAATGTTGGCTTTCGATTTCATTGAGCTTTCCTGGAAATTGCTGCATTGTCTTGTGCATTCCGACCTTATGCCATGGGGCGCCAAGCTGCCAGAAGCAAATGGATTTTCTGCCAGTAGGGCTCTGTGAATACATGTGCTCACCACTACCTGGTCTTGCACATAAGCTGCTGGAAACCTCAGGAGGAAAGAAGGCTCTTGTGCTTAGGTTGTGCTTGCAGGTTTTACACAGGCATCTGGATAGCCACTGTGAGAACAGGGTGCTGGGCTAGATGGGCACTGGCCTGATCCTGCAGGCTCTTCTTATATTTTTTGCCAGGTGCATCTTCTTCTTCTGGCGCGGGCTAAGCCGGTGGACCTATGTGTGACATGTCCTTCTGCATGTTTGTCTGTGGTTGAGAATGGATAACAGTCAAGTTAATATAATCAGTATTTGTTCACATCATTTCTGTTGTTGTTGTTGTTATTTTAAACACCACAAACAATATGTACCTAATGAACTTTCTAAAACATCGTTTTGCCATTTCCTTTACATCAAAATGAATTAAGTTATGTAAATAGTTACATAAGTAACATAACATTAAATAGTGGACAGCAGGGTGAAGAAATTTGGCAGAAACTGAATTGCAGAGGAACAGACACAGCACTCATGGTGACTAATACAGGTCAGAACGGAAATCACTGCTACCGGTATTTTACATCCTGATGTTCTATTATGGTTAGTCCTTCAAACAATTTTAGATTTTAGATTGTAGTGCACCAAACAACCAGATCAATGAAACCTGCCTGAATGAAGAAATGCTCACAGTCATATTTTGGTTTCACTGTACTCTGCTGCAATGGATACTCTAGAAAAAGAGTGAAGAACTCTGTACATTTCTATTATTTTTTATTTATCATTGCATTTATATTCACCCTGCCTTTACTCTAAGGAGATCAAAGAGCCATACATGGTTTCTCCCTTCTCCACTTTTATTTTTCCAATAACCATGTAAGGTAGGATAGGCTGAGAGACAATAACTGGCCCCAGGTCAACCAGCAAGCTTCATAGATGAATGGGGATTTGAACCCTGGTCTCCTAAGTCCCAGTACAACAATTTAACCACCACACCACACTGCCTCTTGATCTTTTTCATCAAAGGGAGCAATGCCTTCTCAAAATTGCACCATGCCTACCTGCTTCAGCTTAGCAAAGTGCCTGCTTGCGGCCTGAAGTTGGGTGAGGAATAATTTAAAGCCATTTTATAAGCAAAGAGCCTCTAGAGGCTTGTGTGCTTGAAGAGCGTTTTCAACAAATCCCAGAAACTAGCTACTCTGGTCCTATGTATAGAGTTTATTTCCAGCTCTCATAACATTGCTCAAGGCCTCCAAACCTCCCCAACTTATGTGAGGTTCTCATGTGGTTGCAATTGGCTTTTACTAGAAGTGAAACTATTAAATTCCTGTACAGCCCTTTTGAGAGCTTAGGAAGGAAGTGTTATAAACCAATGGGTGGATGTTATAGCAAACAGGAGATGTGTGGTATGTCTGGCCAAAGTTGACTCACTAAGCAAGCCTTTCTAGAGTGGTTTAATCCTAAATTTTATAGGTGGTGGGAGAAAGGAGATGCTGAACTCCATAAGGAGAATGAGAACTCACTGGAGAAAGTTCTCCTGTAGGTATCTTTCACAAATGCTATACATTTTCAGGACCTGACCATAAGAAAACTGCCACCCACTGAGTGCTATGCTACTTTCCAAAAACATGGAAGGCTTCCATTGTTATCGAAGAATAATGTTTTCTTCTCTTTCCCACCCCACCCCCTAAAACTCATGAAACCGAAGGTGCGTTAAAAGCCAAAAACCAGCACGGCAATTAAAGTCTGTTTTATGAATAATATTTCTTATGTGTTACATTTGCGGCGTCTCCCATCTATTTATTTCCAAGAGAATTTTTTCATCCTGCTTTCCTGTTTGTAAAAGCAGGCAGTTTAGTTCAAGTTCAGTGTTAGATTTTGCATTAAAACTTGAGTTCATCACCTCGAGGATAGCATTTTGTCACCACCTTGGCAAAAAAACACTTACGTCACTCCAGCCATTCAGATTAAACAAGAGAAATGGCAAATGAGGCTGAGGGCAGAGAAGTAGCAGTAATGACGGGACCAAAAGAATGCATATTTATGTTTGCAACAAATGTCAAACAGACAACAAAAACCCAAGAAGTGCACTTTGATGCTCACAAACCTGGAACAAGACGAACACTTTCCGCCCAGCCCTCATTGAGAGACTCAGATAAAGGTCATTTTCAGCACTGCTACTAAGATTCCATTGACAGCTGGGATAGCTCAGTTGGTAGAGCACGAGACTGTTGATCTCAGGGTCAGGGGTTTGAGCCCCACAATGGGCAAAAGATTTCTGCATTGCAGAGGGTTGGACTAGATGATCCTCGTGACCCCTTCCATCTCTATAGTTCTATGATTCTATGATTTAAAAGGGCATTCTATAGACGAAGAGTTGCATCCAATACTGCCATTCCACTTGCACAACAGACTTCCACTTTCACAACAACACTTCTCCTATCTCTGCCCTGCAGTTCCCTACCCACCACCCTCAAAATGTGCTCCAGAGGGTTTAGGAACTGCATGTTCATTGTTAGATAGAAGCCAGCATTTGTGGACCTTGAGCCTGCTAAGGATCAGCTCTGCCACTGAGCGACAGCTCCCCCTGACTGCTTATAGATGTTTATCTTTGCCAGCAGATGATATTCAGGGTTTCTTTGTACTTCGTTTGGTCTGCCTCTTCAGTCAGGATATTTGAGAAGTAGATTCTGGAAGTGAAAGCTTAAGTGAGAGACTCAAAGACTCTCCTCAGACAGCATCAACAGCAGTTACCAGCGTCAATGGCAACCTTTTGTATCAGTGGCCTTCAGGGCTGTCTCTACTGTTAGGGTTAAAGGGGACCCCTGACCATTAGGTCCAGTCGCGGACAACTCTGGGGTTGCGGCACTCATCTCGCTTTATTGGCCAAGGGAGCTGGCGTACAGCTTCTGGGACATGTGGCCAGCATGACTAAGCCACTTCTGGCGAACCTGAGCAGTGCACAGAAACGCTGATTACCTTCCCGCTGGAGCAGTACCTATTTATATACTTGCATTTCGTGCTTTCGACTGCTAGGTTGGCAGGAGCAGGGACCGAGCAACAGGAGCTCACCCCGTCATGGGGATTCGAACCACCGACCTTATGATCAGCAAGCCCTAGGCTCTGTGGTTTAACCCACAGCACCACCCATGTCCTTCAGCTCTACTGTTAGCCAGAGGGAAATAGCTGCCTCAGGCTACTGATCTGGAGAGTCAGCAAAGGGCAGCAAATAGTTGTTCGGTTAATTATTATTGAATTTTTACTTCCAGGGATGGGGAAAAGCACTGTTGGGGATTTTCTACCTCAGGTGTGCCAAACCTTGGATATAATGTACTTTAACTGGGGTAGGTGTGGTGCCATTTTCTGCTCTGTATCAGACAGGAAAAGGCCATGTTCCAGCCCTGGTGGGCTTATCCCCCCCCCCCACAGGTAGGAATGAGGGAGAGAAATTTGATTCAGTTTGCATTTAAAGATGAACTCACCTAACTCACACTTTTCAAAATGTTCTGCAAGCCCAAACACTTTGAAATTTAGACAATTCCAAATGTTGCAATGTAGTTCTCCAGCCAAGTAATGTGTAAAGAAAGAAAGAAAGCACATTCTAGATTAAATTGTGCATCAACTTGCATGTATTAGTGAAAATAACATACACAAATACATGGTGTTAAGGGAAATTGGTTTGAAAAAACATATTAAGCAAAATTGCATGGCAGAACGTGTATATTCAAACATTTAAAAAAAAAATCACAAACTGTTCTGGAAATGTGAAGGCATAGATGTAAGATTAGAAAAATAAGAAACTGACAGAAACAAAAACCGACATATGCGCCCATTCTAATGCAGAACATGGACATTGGGGTGACAGTTTCTCTTTGCCTCTTCTTTGGCAGCTTAAGGTATGTGAGAAAACAAAACCCAGCTCCCAAGTGAGATAGATCAATGCAGCAGTTCTGATTTACACTTGCATAGGCCCTGGCCCCAATAATTTTCACTCAGGGACAAAGGAATGAACCAGGAAACACATCTGACCCGAAAGGTCCTGAGGAGAGGCAGAGAGGGAAGAGGCAGGCGGACAGGCAGGAAAACTGACAAGGACACTTTACGATTCAAGCGAAATTGCTGCAATCCCAGCACCTCCTTACGAATCTCTGGTTTTCCCATAAGTGGCGGGAGAGAAGGAGGAAAGCGAGAAACAACAATTAACTCTCCTTGTGAATTAATTGCCCATTTTATTTTGAGGCTAGGATGCTCAAGAATTCACGACTGTTTCGTTTGGAGCGTGGAGCTGGCACTTCTTCCAAATGTCCCCTCTTCGCCTCGCCTGCAAGCTGCGATAATTGTTACATTATGTGATGGAAGAGTCCTGGGCATGCAGTAAAAAAAAAAAGTGTGTGTGTGTGTGTGTGTGTCCCTTTACTTCTTTTCCTCCCTTAAGAGGCATATGAAATGCTGAGGGTAATACTACTACTACTAATAAAATGGTTCTTGGCTGGAAGAAGGGCTATTGTTCTCTTGTGCTGGAAATGAATTCCATCCATGGGGCCCGGATACATCACTCACCAACTCCTCTATAGCAAGGTGGCCTCCAGAGAGCCAGCTTCACAATATCTCCTTGGCTAGTCACCACTGGCAAGGAAAGAGCAGTGTGTGTGTGTGTGTGTGTGTGTGTGTGTGTGTGTGTGTTCAACGGTGCAGTCAAGTAATTTAAGACTTTGGACTTAATGGTCTTACTGGAAGGGGGGAGCTCTTTAGAGGGTAATGGGCATTAGCTGCATTTGTAGGAGGCTGGGCCTTTCCTGCTCGGCAACTCTACTTCGAAATGTGCATGTACAGTGGGACCTCGGGTTACATACACTTCAGGTTACATATGCTTCAGGTTACAGACTCCACTAACGCAGAAATAGTACCTCGGGTTAAGAATTTGCTCCAGGATGAGAACAGAAATTGCGCTCTGGCAGCGCGGTGGCAGCAGGAGGCCCCATTAGCTAAAGTGGTGCTTCAGGTTAAGAACAGTTTCAGGTTAAGAACGGACCTCCGGAACGAATTAAGTACTTAACCCGAGGTACCACTGTATAGGTCCTCCTGTTCATTCTGCTTTAAGGCCTCCATCTTAAAGTCCTGCCCTGATGGCACCACTATGTGTGTGTGTCTTCTACATCAAGAAGGACATCTTCGAACTCACCGACAGAGCATACATTCTGCCTCTGCACTAGCCCTGTGTTTGAGGTCAAATCGTAGGCACCTATGAGCTATTTTCCCAGAGCAGGCTGGTACTGTAACAATCAGCATTTACAATACAGCAAGATAACTAAAGCAAACCAGATCCACCCACCCCCTTTTAAAGCCTTCTCTTATTTGTACCTTTAACAAATTCCCCAAAAGATATATTCTTGCTTGTTAATAACCATTAAAACACCTTCGTTTTTGCCTTTTACAGCCTTTGTACACAGCAGTTCCTGTAGCTAGCCAAAAAGCAGAGGGAGTCTACATACCATTCATTTCATTAATCAGCTATATAGCCTAATATAAGTTTATTCACACCCTTCATTTCTGCAGGCTTTGGATACGCATGGAAATATATTTCTTCCTTATTAAACAGTATATTTAAAAAAAAAAAACCTGCCATGTGTGCCAAGCTCCATCTGGAGGGGAAGCCGAATTCAATTAAAAAACACACCTTAAACCTGGCATTTTCAAACTGTTATTTGTTAAATAAAAGCACCCGCAAAGTGTTGTGTACCCGAGATAAAGCTGTAGAAGTCTGCAAATTTTGCGTTAAACAGAGATCAAAGGTAAATAAGGTAAAAGCTTTCCTGTGCAATCTAAATGAAAGGTTCTGACATTTGGGAAAATGTAAATAGCAGGGCTCGCTTCTGTACTGAGATGGAAAATAGAGATTGAACAGAGACTGAAGATGGAGACAACAGAACAGGATGATCATATTATAACATACATCAGAACTTTTATCTCAGAAGTCAACAATTTCACACCTCAATATTCTATTAAAAACCTAATTCTTCCCCTCATTGCTTTTCTTTCTCCCCCTCTCCAGTCCCTCCTGTGGTCACTCGCTATGCTCCTGGATTCCATTCCATACTCTATGGAGCTCAATGATTGGATTCAGGCATATTCTGGGGAGGCTATTTATTTAATATGGATTTCAGTTTTGGTCCTGGTGTAATTTTCCTGCAAATCCATAAACTCCAGGCTTCCAAACAACATAGGGACCAAGTATGGTAAGTGGGTTGTTGACTAGTTCCTCTGGACTTTTGAGGCTGCACTCCTAAGCACACTTAAGAGATAGTAAGTCCCATTGAGCTCAGAGGGACTTACGACTTCTGAGTAAACAAGCTTGGGGCTATTTCACAGTGAGATTTGCACCTCAAATGTTGTCTCATAGATGCAACTTTCGCAACACCTGCTGTCACCTCCAAAAATGGTCATGTGTGGACTTCCGGGATAGCGCGAACGGGTAATGGCGGATTCCCTCCGAGCTCCGGAGGGAATCGGCTCCGTCGAGGACGGGTCTTGCCGTGCCGGCGACACGGGGACCCTTAAAAACCGCAGGCGCGGAAGCCTGCGGACCTGGTAACTCGGTGGGCACCTTAAGCGCCCTCCCCGACCCGCGAAGAGCCTTTTTAAAGGCTACGGAGTGGACTGGAGAGCGGCGCGGTGCTGAGAGTTCATCGCTACCTCGGTGGAGCGAAGCCGCGAGCCATGACCGAAGAGCGCTGTCTTTCTTCCTGAAATTTGGACTGAAACAAGCAACCCGTGAGTAAAATGAAATTTCGGCACTAAAGTTTTTATCCTTGAATTCGAGTACGATCGGGGGACGTGTTAAAAAGGAAGTCCACACTCCCCCCCCCCCCACCAAAAGTTTTAAAGCAAGGAGAGGAGCATTAAGGCGGAAAGACTTTGGTGTTTAAACAGATAACTTTTACGAATTGGACTAAGAAGTCACTGTGCTGGAGAGGAGGAGAGAGAAATTTCAGAAGTTTTTCTTTTCTGGTTAACCCCCCCTTTTTTTGGGAACCCGGGAGTGCCCTGCGTGTGAGCCCGAGGAAAGAATAAAGAGTTTGACAGCTGTCAAAAGAGCTGTCAAACGGCTGGTCAAGGCCTGGAACTGTGTTACAAATATATTTTTGGATTAAAAGTGCTACAATAAAACTGAATTGACTGGAAACAAAGTAATGCTGAATAACAAAGTAACAGACTGTTGGAAAAGAATTATGATGGTAATCCCCCTGGAGGAAACTAAAGACATTGCAATGGCTGCTGAAGGAAAATTACTGGCAGAGATAGAGAAAATGTTTTCTTTTGTGGGAATTCTACAAGAGCAGAGTATGGCCATGAGTAAACAGCTGGTGACCTTCAATCTTAAATTAAACAACTCTGTGGATGGCATTAAGCGAATGGAAAAAAACTCTGCAGCTGCAGAAGAAGAGATAACTTTGGAACTGGGGGAAAAAGAAGAAGAAGGAGAAGAGGAAGTCCAGGTGGAGAATATCAATCCAGAGCCTGTAACCTTTGGGAACAAAGGAAACAAAGAAGATGACCAGTGGATTACAAATCTGCAAAAGGAGAGAAAGTCAAAAGAAGAAACCCCTGGAATAACTGGAATATTGGACTATAAAAGAACAAATAAGTATATTGGGGACTTCTTCTTCAGGCTGGAGCATGGGAGATTGGTGGATCCTGGGCAGAAACTGTTTCTGACTGATTTGGAAGGAGGAAAATATGAGGGGCTTGTGACAGAACTTCCTCGAGAAGAGAGGGCCAACAAAAAGGAATATCAACAAAACTGGTGGAGAGAGACTAACTGGGGCTTAAGGGCCTCTGATGTGAGAAATCCGGGCTAAACTGTTTTTTTTTTTTCTCTTTTGAGGACATTGGTTTGGGAAGGGACAGGAACCGGGCCAGGGGGGGGAGGGGAGAGTAGAGTAGTAAGAATCTGAGATTTTGAATTGAAATATTATGATCTTTGGTTTAACACAAGAAGGGAGGAATTCGTGGGAGAGAATTTGGGCCGACCTTAGAAAAAGGATTAAATGTGTAAAATTGGATAAGTAAAACTGGACCAAGTAAAAATGATAAATTTTAAGAAAAGATAAGAATAGTATTTAAGAGATGGGAGGAAATAACTTGCTAAGATAATTAATGAAATTGGAAGGTGGGAAGGGGGGTGTGGGGAAGTCAATGAAAGAAGGCAACGAAAGTAAGGGTATGAAATTTGAGATGTTTTGTTTTGTTTTTGTTTTTATGTGTGTTTGTGTGTTAAAAAAGTTGAAAATTCAATAAAAATTTATATTAAAAAAAAACAAAAATGGTCATGTGTGTGCATCTGCTGAAACATAATGCTCAAGCTAATTTATGTTTTTAATTAGCAGTGTGGAACTCACAGGCCTAATTGGTCTTGGCTCAGATCCCAGGTTGGCCCACAAGGCCATTTCCCCCAGACCACAGCCACCTGCCCCCACACCTGATGTCACATGGAGCACAAAGAGCCATGGCTGTCTATACACTTCCAGTTATGCATTGGCGAGGGAGGCAAGTGGAGAGCAAGCTTGCTGGGACTGGCTCCCCAGCTGACTTCTGTCCAAAAGCAGGCAAGGAGAAGCCCAGCAGATTCGAAGTCACTGCCTGTAAACTGATAGGCAGTAACTCCAAGCCCGCTGGACCGGCTGCATGACCAAATTCCCCAAGGGAATGTATAGGTTTACTCCTGTAGCAGAAGACTGCATTTGAGGTGCAGAGAGAATTCTGTCTGTGATGTCAGATATAGGTGGCCCATTTGCACAGGCAAGGCATGGCAAAACTTTACAATAACACTGTGATGAATGTGCAAGTGTAAACCAGTCACTGATGGCTGGAAGATGAAAGCTTGTCATTTGAATGCAAGGAGTGAGATGGTAAGGGGATATGGCATGAAACACTTTGTGCTTGCAAATTTTCTTTGCTGAGGGTTGCATGCCTTGAGAGTAATCTGTCAGGAGTCACTTGCTTGTGGTGGGTGGAGCCAGAAGTGAATGGGGCCAATTCCTTTTATAAAAATAATATAATAGTAATTTATTATTTATACCCCGCCCATCCTTCTTTATTCTTCTTCCATAAAGAAGGCTGATCGCCGAAGAATTGATGCTTTTGAATTGTGGTGCTGGAGGAGACTCTTGAGAGTCCCATGGACTGCAAGAAGATCAAACCTTTCCATTCTGAAGGAAATCAGCCCTCAGTGCTCACTGGAAGGACAGATCGTGAAGCTGAGCCTCCAATACTTTGGCCACCTCATGAGAAGAGAAGACTCCCTGGAAAAGACCCTGATGTTGGGAAAGATGGAGGGCACAAGGAGAAGGGGACGACAGAGGACGAGATGGTTAGATAGTGTTCTCGAAGCTACAAACATGAGTCTGACCAAACTGCGGGAGGCAGTGGAAGACAGGAGTGCCTGGCGTGCTCTGGTCCATGGGGTCACGAAGAGTCGGACATGACTAAACGACTAAACAACAACACCCTGCCCATCTGGCTGGGTTTCCCCAGCCACTCTGGGCGGCTTCCAACACAATATTAAAATATTTTTTTTTCTTTTTCTGCCACCCATTTTTTCCCCTTTGTCTCTTTCAAACACCCCTTTATTCCTCTCTTTGCCTGTTTGAGCTGATGGCTTACAGAGGGCTTTCCCCCTGTACTCTTCCCACCTCTCCATCTACATTTGTGTGTGCACACCCACACACACTTGGGTTGTTTATATATGTAACTGGTGTTTGGGTGTGTGAGTGTGGGTGTGTTACATTGTAAATCACTTGGAGACGCCTCACAGGAACAAATTAATAAATGGAACAACAACAAGTTGGTTGAGTTGTCTATCCATACTAGGAAAGTGATATTGTAAAGCTGTGTGCTGCAATACGTAAGTAGGCAGCCTATATGATCCAGGCATAAAACCAATTTCCCCCTCCCTGCCCTTCAGCACCTCTCCTGCTCCATCCCAAGTTTCCCCAAGGAAGCCGACCTTCTTCCTCCCTGGTATGTCCCATTAGATTTATTTTCCTCCTTTCATCCCCCGCCATCACTGCTGCTTCTGCTGCCGGGAACAGAAGGCTGAGGCAGTGAACAGCTTCAGAGATACCAGGTACAATATGTAGCAAGCGATTAAAAAAAAATAATCCTGCAAAGGATGCGTTGGGTAAATTAATGCTGCCTCCAGAGCCATGATTTGCCTGGTCCCAGAAGAGCTATAATGAGATGTGACTTCGGAAAGAGAAAATACACAGCGAAGCAGGGAGAGGGGCTTGGGTTAATATATGCAAATTGACTGGCATGTAAATCACCACAAAGTTAAAAATAATCCATTGCATAAGGAGGAAGCCCATTTTAAAAAGAGCTGTACATTCATTAGACTTCCTCATTAGACCCCTTGAGGTCCACCCCTTTTTTTTCCTTTTAAGACTTGGCTTTTCAGAAACTTTGCAAACTTTCTCTTTCTTTCCCATACATTGTCTCTGCTGATATGGAAATTGTCTGGCAAGGCAGCCTCTTGCACTCTAGCCTGCCTTTCCGTTTTAAGACTTATCTTTCCTTTCCTTTCTTTCTCACGCAGGTGGAGATTATCTGCCTTTCCCCTACTGCCAGTCTTAAATTAGAATCCCTGCAAGATGGGAGAAGCCTCTTCAGAATCATGAAAAAATTCAAAGCAGAAATTCATTAATCTTTTAAAAAATACCATCCACGTTTACCTACCATTACTTCTCTGTTTTCCACCACATGAAGGAAAATAGCCTTAGTGAATGGCTAAAATGGCCAACATCTGACATCTCTCCCATACTACCTCCATGCCAAGATATACCCATATATATTTTGAGTATCTCCTGCTACTCAAAAAGCATGACATTGATTTTAAACGATGATGAGAATAAGTGCTCAGCATCCATTAGGCAAAGTAAAAAGAAGTCAATTTTTGTGTTTTTTAAAGTGTTGTCGCTTAACTTAAAACCAATCTTCAGGGTAATGAGACCCAGAAGTTCTATATTATCTGTCCTGGCAGTGAACCGGGAGATGTTCAGCTACTCATTGAGTTCTCCACATTCCTCATACTTCTTTCTGAACTATTGCACACAGGGGAGGCAAAGTGAGTTCAACTGTGTTTTCCATTTTATTTCACTGCAAGGAGAACTTTGTGGTCTATTTTACTCTCGCGAGACGTTTCTCAAGGGATGGGTGCAGCAGCTTATTTCCCGACAGTCAGTTTCACATGTTTTCATTCGTAAGTCAGTTCTGACTTATTTGTACCTCAATCTGCAACTTAGAAGAAACTGCACAAAAACCCACATTTTTTTAAACTTCTTTTTTTAAAAAAATTAAAAAATCACATTCTGCATGCATTTAACCCTATAAAGCACATCTGTGTGCACAACTTATCTGTAAAGTACACATTTTGGTACATTTGACCTGAGAACTGCATTGCAATTCAGTTGCAAACCGTATTACAAATTCAGGAAAAGTGCAAAACCTGAAGGATAGCTGTGTTCTCTGACCCACATAATAGTCTGGGATGTGTGAATTAGGTTGGTTGCTCTAAAGGTGCGGCCTGAGCATCCCAAAGGCAGCAAAATGTCCTGGGCTAGCCTTGTGGCTACCATTCCCTTCTGCCTGATGAAACTCTGAATAATTCAAAGGATGCACTTCCTACATCAAAACAAACTGACCCTGACAAAGGTGCTTCCTCACCTATTTTGCACCTGACATTTTACAGGACAGGATCCCCAGCCATAATTTCAGAGTGGTGTTATTTGAAAACATACCACCATTTACCAGCCAGATGGTGACAGAGATGCTATGTTAGCACATTCCTGCCTCACCTGCTAATAAGCGAGGGATTTTATTGCTATACCAGTTAATTCCATCTCTCTTGGGAAAGCCTTTCTTCTGTCCTGTGTGTGATAAGAGCTGTAAAATTCATATGGAGACTAAAGAAGTCTAATTACAGCAATTAGCATTACTAATTTTATTTCAACTATAACCCTAAATCAGTGCACAAATAGAAATTTATTCTTGCAAACTTAACGGAGGAAAGAGGTGAAATTTAGGATTCAGCGTGAGCCATTTAAATTGGACTCACACACACAGGCAGACAAAGACTGATTTAAACAGAATAAGAGTGTTAAATCTTGTCTCCCCTTCCATTTACCCAGGCCTACCTATCTTGCAACGTGCGAGATGAAAATAGGCAGACTTGTCTCACATTAACTTGCACCAGCACACACAATTACGAAATTATGGAAATGTTAACTCAAAAAAGGCATTTCCCCTGCCATCTACAAGAGACACAATTTTACATTCAGATTCTTCTTTCTATTGTGAGCATACTTCTGCATCATCTAACAAAATAATTCTGCAGGATTCCAGAACATGGTATAGTCCAACTCCCCTGAAAGGTAGGATATAAAACCCAGCCTTTACAGCAGGGATAAGGAACATGTGGCCCCAAAGCTGCATGCAGCCCATAGCCTAACTGAATGCAGCCCCCTACCTGGTCTCATGAAGAAAACTAGAGCAGCAGGAGGCAAGAGCCAACAGGGGAAGCAATGGAATGATTAGGAGAAGACCTTGGGAAGCAATCGGTTCAGACTACTAGCAAGGAGGGAGGAAATGATGGAGAGTGCCAAGCTGGAATGGGCAATGGAAGGATGGGGGAAATCCTTCTGCAAATGATTAGTTCAGATGACTGGCAAGGGTGGTTGGACCCTTCCCTGGCAGCCCACTGTAGGGAGGGATGAGGGCAGTGAAAGAGGGAGAAGGTGTGGAAAAATTCTTATTGAATTTTTGTTACATACATAAACATATAGAAACTGAAAAAAACATGTGCATAACAAGGGAAGGAAGGAAGGAATATAGCTGCAGAATGAAATAGCAACAGCAAACCAGGATACCAAATTGCAACCATACTACACTGTATCAGGTGGCATTGAAATGCCTCAACCATAACAAGGAATGAGATGCAAGAGGGATGTGGGAAGATTGCTCCCTCTTAATAAAGCCAAAGAAGGGAAAACCAACCTGCACTGAAATGGTCAGACTGAGCCTCTCGCCTGATCAGCCGCCCAACAAAGCGATGTACCACTTTTGGCTCTTGCCCCAACTTTCACCAACAAGCAGCCACCAACAGATTGTCCATGTGGGCTTGCAAGCTTCAATGGGGGGGGGGGGAGTTCACTACCCCTTCTTTACCAAATCAGTTTCCAAAGGAGAAGACTTTCTTTCTTTCTCTTTCTTTCTTTCTTTCTTTCTTTCTTTCTTTCTTTCTTTCTTTCTTTCTTTCTTTCTTTTTCTCACGTACAGGTTGAACAGGTATTACCATATTGCAGACGCAAGCACGTCAGAAAGCAGTGTCCATCACAAAATGATAGTCTTTTCCCCAACTGCTGCTCTTGAGCCAAATTCCTGACTGCTGCTCTTGAGTCCTTATTGAGGGTGAACAGATGCTCCTGTCCTTTAATAGTCACACAGCAGGAGGCGTTTGGCAGGTGCAGCTGTTCACCCACTGCATAACATAACTATTAGAAGAACAAGAATCCTGTCACCTCATCTTGCACCAAGACCCCAGACCAAGCAAAGACCTCTTTCAGCCATATATTGCTTCACTTTCTAGATATTTGGGAATGCTAATTGTGTATACGTCTCCATACCTTCTATAGCCAGGCTATACCAAAATCTATGGAGTGAGCCTCCGGACTCACAATACAATAAGGTTTTTGATCCATTGTCCTTCTACACAATGTAATAAAATACAACGGTTTTTGATCCATGCTTGGAACCAGGCCTGCTTGTCAATATCAACTGATCAATAGCAATTACTTCAGCAACAGGCTCAGCTGCCATCAGTGTTATAGCACCGATAGTAATTCACTCCTATCTGATCACTGTAGTTTTCACCAACGATACGAAGAATGAACTACTATGTAAGCAAGTGTAAAGAAGTTTTCAAGGTGTTTGTATTGTTTTATCACGTGTTGCTGGCTGCCCTGAGCTCCTTTGGGAGGAAGGGCAAGATGTAAGTGTAGAAAAGAAGGAAAGAGAAGCATGTCAGGGCAAATCATCGTAATTTTGCATATACACTACTGAGGTCTGAACTGGCAGTGACTGACCAGGAATAAAAGCTAGTGTGTAGCAGCTGTGGAAAAAGGTAAATGCCGTGCTAAGGATCCTTAGAAAGTGATTGTTGGGAAAATGGAAATAAAAATTGACAATATCATACCCTTACGCAAATTTTTGGTGAGACTCACTTGGAATACTCTGTATAATCCTGGCCACTTCACCTCATTGGGAAAAGGTTCAAAACGGAACAACCCAAATGATCAAAGGGTTGGAGCAACTCCTGTTTTAGGAATGGCTGCAACCTTTGGGGCTTGTTAGCAGTGGGGGACTGTGGGCCTATTGTGCCCCGCTTTATAACATTGTTGTGGCTCCTTCAGCGTGGCACCCAGTGCAGCCGCATCAGCCACACCACCTTAAAACCACCTCTGGTGGGTCCCCAGATGTTGTTGGACTACAACTCCCATCATCCCTGAGCTCTGGCCTTGCTAGCTAGGGATGATGGGAGTTGTAGTTCAACAACATCTGGGGACCCACAGGTTGAGAAAGGCTGGTGTAGACAGTGGGAAGCAAGTAAGGGGGCCATGATAGAGATGTACAAGATGATGTATGGTGTAGAGAAGATAGAATCACTGAATTGTAGAATGGCAGGGACCCTGGGAGTCACCCCTCTGCAGTGCAGGAATATTTTGTAGATGTGAGTTTTTTTCCCTCCCTCTGTCATAACAGTAGAATTTAGAACCACCCAATGAAGCTGAATGTTGGAATACTAAAGACAGACAAAAGAAAGTACATCACACAACATATAAATGAAATAATGATGGCTACCATGTTAGATGACTTTATAAGAGACAGAGTCATGGCGGTTAAGGCTATCAATGGCTACAAGCAATGGTAGCGATATTCTCCTTCCACTGTTGGAGACAAGTATACCTCTGATGAATACTTTTTGCCAGGAGTGACAAGTGGGGAGTGTGAAGCTGTGCACAGGTCCTGCGTACAGATTCCCAAAGACAGTGGATTAGTCACTGTGAAAACAGGATCTTTCCTGAACTAGATGGGCCTTCAGCCTGATCCAACAAACCCAAACATGCCCCTGAGAAACAAATCAGCACATGGTACATGATTGCAGATACAGAGCTTTCAGAATGTATGGCCTTTGGTTTTAAGTAAGGGTTATGGGACTGGAGGTTTTATCAACTGCACAATGATAACATTGTGCTCCCTCCTGTTCCCATTCTCCACTTGTCACTCGAACTGTTTGCAGCTATTCCAAAACAAACAGAGAGAAAATTGGACCATCTCACCGGCATTGTCATTCAGAAGGTAAAGCTGCCTGCCTTTCATGAATCCAGCTCTCTGGCTCTTACAGGCATATGAGATGCCATGTGGGACATTGCAAGAGTTTGGCAGCTTAGCCAAGATGAGAGGGGATGCTAAGTGAAATATAGACTCCAGCACTCAGCATTAGGTTTAGTAATCTAGGGCACGGCAGGTGGCTATTTTCATAAACTGGAGCACCCCCACAGGACCACATAGCAGGCTCTGGAATCAGGAGCCTTCACAGCTCAGAGCACAAAGCTGTGCCATGTGAAATTCTCATTTTACAAGGCTGCAGCAGCAGGAAAGGCTGTGAGGCAGCTGCTGGAGACAGCTCCAGTCACCTCTCTGCCTGCTGTTAACTCGATGGCTGGCTTCGTTATTAACTCTGGCATGCTTTCTTCCTCTTCGTTGTGCACAAGGGGCTATTAATTCATGCTAATACAAGGATTCCAAGGATACATGGAATCGATGCAGCAGAGCCCCACTTGCCCAATTCAGCTTCCACACCCTCAGGCTCGAGTCTTATCACCAGGAAAAGAAGGTGTCTCTCGAGAGCTTACGGCATATCAGCAAAGGTTTAGATTTGTATACATGCTGCAACTGTAAAAACAAAAACAAAAATGAGTCAAGGCAACCAGCTGCTGAGCAGGCCCAAGATGACGCAGGAACCAACATTTCAATGCCAATTTGATTCTAAAGCTCCCCTAGTTGTTTCCTTTGGCTATTGGGGTGACTGCCATCTTAGATGACAACTCAGAATTTGAATTGGAGATCACTATCGCAGTGGCAAACAAGCATCCCCATTGTTTTTGCTGCCCCTTCCAAATATTCACCCCAACATGCTGTTGCTGATTTGTGTTTAACACAGCTTTGTGGCTGTTTTGCTTATTGGTTTATTTAGAATATTTCTAGAATGTTCAACATGAAAAGATATCTAAGAGGTGTACAGCATGCAGTAGAAACATGGAACAAGGTATAAAGTCATTAAGCAAACAATATAAACAAAAACAGTAAAATACTGTGGCAGAGCTATTTATTAATTAAATTTGTATATTGTCCTTCATCCAAAGATCAGAGGGTGGTTCACAACAGAAAAGTACAAAATGAGAACACAAAATGGGAACATGCTAGAAAGATACAAGTTTTAAAGGTCTAATCTTGGAGGTCAGGAAAAATATGTATTTTCAGAAGGCCTCCCTAAACGTATAACTGATATGAATTGGTGTATATATTTATATTAAGTTCTATATTGCATATTTTATGTTGTAAGCCAGCCTGTGCTCCTGCCTTGAAGGACTATGTAATAAAACCTTCCATTTCCTCAGTGAACCATATGACACTGATGTACATTTGATGCATGTGGATGCTGTAGCAGAGTGGCAGGCCAGGCCTAGCATTAGGCAGAGTGAGAGAGTTGCCTCAGGCAGCAGATGGTGGGAGATGGGGAGTGGCAGTGAGCTGCTGGAGGGCAGAGCTGATCAGTTGGTACATCAAGAGACTCTTAATCTCAGGATACCCACGTTGGCTAAAAAAAGATTCCTGCAAGGAAGGGGGTTGGACTAAATGAACCCTGTGGTCCCTTCCAACTCTTTGATTCTATAATTCTGTGTCATGTAGCTTTGCACCAGTACACTAGTCTGTTTCTTTCAGTTGTGGTTGGCTTCTTAACATGACATGGAGCTGGAGGCAACCTCTTATTCTTCACTTCAGGCAACAAAATATATTGAGACTACTCTATGTAGAGGGATCACAATTGCTGGTGTTTCCCTGCAGCACGTACCCTTACAGGAGAAAAAATATATCTATTTCCCTGCCTCAAAACATGTGAAATGGCTCTCACAAGCTGAGGCGAAAGATCTAGAACCTCTGGAAAAACAGGGGCACTTGACTTACACTTTTTGTGATCCAAGCTACAGCAAAACAGTCATTTTGTTTTACACTCCCTTCCTCATGCATAGACAATGGAAACACTAAAACAAAGGAAACTCTCTGAAAATAAGCAGCATCCACCTTAGACAAATTAAACAGAAATAATGACTTTCCGTGGCATTGTATCACCCCTGGAATGCATTGCCCTAGGAATCCAACGAGACCTGAATTGGCCCAATAGGATTTTAAAGGCTTGGGTAAACTTTATGAGCATTAATAACATTTGCAGCTATGCAAGCTTATAAAACGTTACAGGGCTAATCAAACTTCATGCTTCAGTGTGTAAGTTGATCACCTAGAGAGGGATTTCCTCTTTGCACACCTGGCCAGAAACACTGTGGGGTTTTATTGTTGTAAAGGTTACTACAATTCATTTCTTTTCCTTCCTCTGAATCACCGGAGGGTGTGACTGGACACTTTTAGTGCCCATGAGACTCCAGCCATTTCCCTCTTTTGGAGAAAGGGTCATGTCCACAGACAGGAAGCAGGTATAGGTGGAGAACGGCATATATGGGTGCATCCTGAATGCCATGAAGATTTTCTGTTGGAAGCCAAGCAAGCAGAACGTATTACAACAATGGGTTTAACCACCGGTTAAACTAACGGTCTACTTAAATTTAAAGCACTGTTTTTCACATTTCAAGTCATAAATGTTTTGAAACTTGGCTATCTATAGGACTGCCTGCAGGGGTGCTGTGCAGTGTTTCATCACTTAAAGTGAAACAGGAAGTGCTGTTTTGGTCTACTGCTGCAACTGCTCTTGCCACCACCTACCTGCTCCTGCCACCAATGCCTGCTCTGCCATCGCCACACACCCTGTCCCATCCGCTACTGGTGGAGAAGTGGCACTGCCATTGGCATTGATTTTGGGCAAGATCTTGCACAAAATGGCTGAGATCTTGCCCGATATCAGCATCAATGGTGGCAGCGCTTCTCTGGTGCTGATGGAGGTGGTGGTGGTGCAGGCAGGTCACCCACAGATGTGCCACCTAGGGGTCTTCTGCTGCTTGAAGCAGCAGCCTCACCTGCCTCATCTCTGAATGACTGCACCTGTAAAATCTGTTCATGCATTAAGATCATTATCTTATACCTGGCTTTCTGACCCATCACTGAAAAATGTCAGATTGACAGGTTTTGGTAGTTCTGGATTTATGAAATGCACTCCATAAGGAAATCCATGTGGCCCTGTCCTTATTTAAAACAACAACAACATTGAAAACATTGCAGTTTCAACCAGCATTTTATTTAATGCTCTGCTATGGATTCATTTTAAAGGGCCATCACTTCAGCTGTCAGAGGGAGGAACTGTCCTGGCCTCCGTATTATCATGAGCTCTGCTCCTGGATCTGTTCTGGGAGAAGAGTGTTTTCGGGGATGAACTGCTCTTTATCAAGACAGGCAGAACTGCTACTGACATCGGCTGTGACTTTAGGAACTGCAACTTTAAGTGGTACCCTTGTCTAACATTCGCATACATGGCAAACTAGACATGGAATTAAATGTATGATTGCATCTTGCATTCATGAAGTCCTTTGGAGCATAGACAGAGGAAGTAAAAAGACATAGCCATGAATGTAGCCCTAAAAGGTGGCACCCCTCAGTTGCTCGTTTGTTTAGGATGTTTGCCCCACACTGCCTGCACAATAGCTTTGTGAGGTAGGTTTCCTCATTCCTAGTATTGAGATTTGATTCTGGGAGTAGTGACTTGTTCAAGAGCACCAGTGAGCTTAGTATGACCTTGCAGATAAAGTTCCAGTTACAGATAGGTAGCCGTGTTGGTCTGCCATAGTCAAAGCAAAATAAAAAAAATTCCTTCCAGTAGCACCTTAAAGACCAACTATGTTAGTTCTTGGTATGAGCTTTCGTGTGCATGCACACTTCTTCAGATATCTTCAGAAAGCTCATACCAAGAACTAACTTAGTTGGTCTTTAAGGTGCTACTGGAAGGAATTTTTTTATTTTGCTTGCAGATAAAGGTATCCACACAATTTTTGCCCACCTGTCTCCCTGTGGGTCAGGGATGAGGGACCTTTGGCTCCCCAGATGTTGTTGGATTCCTACTCACACCAGTCCCTGCCAGCATGATCAATGGGGAAGGGTTGTAGCTCAGGTCAAAGGACCACAGATTAGTGGTAGCCTATCTGCTTTGCATACAGAAGATTTCAGATTCAACCTCAAAGCAGGGCTTGGAACGACCACTGCCTGAAACCCTGGAGAGTGATTGTCAGTCAGCATATGCAGTACTGAGCTAGATAGAGCACTGGTATGACTCTGTATCAGGAAGTATCCTATGTTTTCATATAAGAGCAGTTGTAGGCCAACAACCTCTTGAGGGCCACAGGTAAACCCCATCCCTGCTGAGGTTTATCACTCACTCTGGCAAACTACATTCCCAGAAAGTGTTAGCCTCCCAGGCAAGTAACTGAACAGCAAAATGCAAGGCTGACCTAGTAGGGATTTCATCCCAGATTTTGAGGTACTATGAATCTAACACCTGATCGATTGGACCACATTGGTTCAGTCTGCTCTCCCATGATACTGCACAAACTTCCATACAAGACGGATCCATTTTTCAGCAGCTCAGGAGATTCAGGGAAACTTTGCAAAGTGTGCTCATAACCAAATGAAACAGATTTGGAAGGAAAGAAGTGGGGTTGGGGACAGCACTAGAATGACCCTATTTTCCTCCAAAAGAATGACACACTAGAAAATAGAACCATTCCTTCTTGGAAAATATTCCATAATTATGCATCATAAAAATAATTAGGTTATGGTGAATTAGTACAAATGTTTACAACAAAATTGCCATGCAAAACATTATGGGTAATAATATGCTAATTGCTGCAGAAGCAAAAGCTGATTATGTTAACAGCAATATCAAAAATTGCCAACTCGGCGCTTCTAACCAAGGCTCAGTACTTTCTACAGCATCTGGGAGGCAAACAAAGCAGGCAGCCAACAGACTGACCCAAGTGGCACCCTGGCAAAGCATCTCGGTGCCTTGAAAATGTATGCAGACTACCAAACAAAAACTCAGCATCACTAGGAGGCTTCTGACATCTGCCCAAATACTTTAAAAGACACAGAAAACACTGTAGGGTGCAGTGCCTTCACACACTTCCAGTCACGTATAACACTATATTTCTGGATGGTAGAAACTGTATTTCTAAAGCTTTGCTGCTTGTGGAGAAGGGAGTATTGTGGCTATGGCTGCAGCTGCACATGTTACAATCCCTTACCTAAAAAATGCCAAGTAGCTGAAAGGCTAAGGCAGG
This sequence comes from Podarcis gaigeae, assembly GCF_964106915.1. Lineage (NCBI taxonomy): Eukaryota > Metazoa > Chordata > Lepidosauria > Squamata > Lacertidae > Podarcis > Podarcis gaigeae. Next base: position 64,357,585 of record NC_139681.1, read on the forward strand.
GATGAAACACCTGTGATCCCTCTAGGTGTTGATAGACTGCCGCAGCATCCCTGACATTGGCCATGCTGGCTGGGACTAATGGACCTTGGAGCCCAAATATCATAGTGAAGGCCACAGGTTCTCCACCACTGGCCTAGGAGAAGCTACCTACAATGAAAGGTGAGACATTTCTCTTTCTGGAAGAAGCAAATGTGCTGAACTATACCATGTCCATCTTTTGAGGATTCACCAGCTGGGACTGGGCCCCAGGTGAGGCAACATGTTGCCATCACTTTTTATTTATCAGCTAGACTGGGACCCTCACTCTTATATTAAAGAACAAGACTTGTGTTTTTGAAAAGCGTAGGAAAGGAGGGAGTTCTTATATTGCTGGTGTTTTTCATAGATGCATTTAAAAATTATTCTGTTTATATACATTTAGTCGAGTATTAGCAGCCTCAGAATTGAGAGAGGGAACTGAACGGGCATATAACAATGTATTGTGACTGACAGCCTTATTTTTGTATAACGGAAAGAATAGCTTGAGACTGGGCAGAATTTATTATATATAATAAGCTTGTCCTCACTACTTTCTTCAAACCATCTCAAATTGAATGCTTGGACTTTACGTCTTTTAGAGATAAAGCTGGACCCTGATTTTGAATTGATCTTAGAAGGAATTGATTTTAGAATGCATTTCAATTAATTGATTTTGATTTTATGTAAACTGTGTTACTTTTATTGTTGTTAGCCGCTCTGAGCCCGGCTTCGGCTGGGGAGGGCAGGATATATATATTTTTTTTAATGAAATTTTTATATGCTAGCTGGAGCCCATGAAGTAAAGAAGAGTATATTATAGTCATTGTATTACCCACTTTGAATATGGTCTCATAAAAATACAGGAGAAAAATATATTGTGTGCATAATGAAACAAGCACTCCCATTTATCTACCAGTGCTGCTCCACCCCAGTCCTGCCCAGGTAAGCAGTAGCAACACCAGTTTTGGGAGGGGGCTTCATCGATCCATCCCACCATACATCTTCATGGTTATGAAGAAGTGGACATTTCTACAGGTGAAACTCGCATGAGCCCTGGCCAGGAATGGGGGGAGGGAGGGAAAGAGAGAGGTGGAGCAGCAACAACTTTCTGTATCTCACAACATCTAATTCTACTATTAAAATGCCCATAGTTTAAGTCATTTAATGAAAAAGCTTAAAATATTAGTCTCACCATTAATAGTCTTTGCTGTGGCATACATATAAGGATTTAGCAAAGGAAAAGGAAAATATAATTCAGATTTTAGAATTTTCCCCAGGAGACAAGAAAGTAAATCAATTATGATCTCATTATGTGCCATTTTCTGTTTGAGGGGAAGAGGGGATGGAGCATTGCTAGAATAGAGATGGCGCACACACAAAAAATTAACCAGGTATGAACTGATTATGCAAGCTGAAATTATTACATTCAACGGCTGGAATAGATGACTTTGCTTCACACATACCTTTATCATATCACACACAGATCAGGACTGCGTCCCTTTGCCCTCTCCTCCCACATCCCCCATTCTTTTAGGTGATTTATCAGAGCTCCTGTGTTGTGAAGTGCATACTAACAGACAATAGCTATGGCTGCATTTGCAAGTCATGCTGACACAAATCATGTCTACATGTAATAAAAATGTAAGTGTCATCACACTGCAGTTTGTTTGGCCACATACAAGTGGACTACACCATGCTAGGGGGTGGTGCATGAGTGGCCCAGGCAAGCATCAGAGGCTCCTCTACTTGCCAGCCCTGGGAACCCTGCCCCCAGGATCCAGATCCCCATGTTGGCTGATACTGCTAGCCACCCTCCTCCTCCTCTGGCCAGCTTGGAGATCCACTCCTCCAACCATCACCAATCAGGATATGTCAGCCCAATAGGAGGAGCAGTACATGAAGGAAGAAGCAGCCAGAAGCTATTGACAGCTACCCTGCTAATCTGTTGCCACTGCCACCATTTGGGATGGAAAGTATGTAGGCCTGGATAAGGTGGTGGCAGTCCCAGATTAGCTGGCCATCATTTCTGGCCTACTTCTTGTGGTGCTCCTCCTGCTAGGTCAACTCTTTGGCTGCAGCACTGGTATGAGGTGGAAAGGGGAAGGTCTAATGAATTAGTTGGGGGAGTGGGTAGTAGGTGTGATCTAGGGGGTGAGGTGGTTGGCAAGGTGCTGGGGGTTGCTGAGGGCAAGATGTGGCTTGGTGTGTTTCCTGAACCCAGGATCATGACTGGTTAAAATTGGTGGTTACATGGTTCACTGTTTTGAAGCCCCTCAGAAATTTGGCTGGGAATGGTTAGGTGGAATCTCTTGTCCTGTTACCAATTCTTCTCAGTGTAAGATTAGATGTGAATAAGCATGGAAGTATCTGTGTATGGGAACAATGATTTCAGAAACCGGAAACCCCTGCACCCAATGCATAGAAACTAGTTCAGCACAGATGTGGAGGTAGGATTTAGAAATACACATTGTTATTAAACAATCCAAAGACAATGCCCTGGAGGGATGTTTGTTGTGTTCCCTCATGTGTTTTGAATGCCTCCAGCATTCACCATCATCAGCATTTCAGATGCTCCAGGTTGAGATCCATAAATTAGGCCCCAGGCTTTCCTCACCCATAATGCAATTAAAGCACACAAGAAATTGGTAAGGAGCAGCATTTTAATAAGGAAATGTCGTAGACAGTTTCTGCACACCACTTTTGAATTCCCTGAACTGATCAATGCCATGATTTTTAACTAATAGTTTTCAGACAAGCAAATGTCTCTCCTCCCTCTGCCTCCCACTTGACACCAAGGATTTCTGCTTACAGAGGCAGCAAACAGCACAGCCTTTTGCCCTTGTTTAATGCTCTCATTCTTGCTGCCCAGGGTGGGATGGTCACATCACCAAAAATAGGAAATGCATAATCAAAAAAAGAGGACAAAAGAGGTCATGGACTAAGTAAAATCTGCATATTCAGGTTTGTATGCATACATGCAAACTGATAAATAATGACTACAGTTTTAATAGAACTGCAATACATCTCACCATTGTGGAAAAGATTGCAACCTGGTGAGCTGTGTGCCTGCTCAGTCTACTGCCCAGGTGCTAATGGCCTGTGGGCAACTTATTCTTCCTTCTCATTGTTCTTTAATGTTAAACCAGACCTGGACTAGACCACCCTTCAAATCGAGGACTCCTTCAAACAGCGGTCTCTCCTCTGACCAGCTCTTCAAGTAGGACACATGGCCACTCTCCTCATAGGTTCTGCTGCAGTCCTGGCTGCCCTTCTTTTTAATGAGGGCATAGGCTGAAGTGTTTGGGGCATTTTCATTTAGCCAAATGAGTACTAGAGGGAATGATGCCATAAGGTTTTATAAAATGACACATGGTGTGTAGAAAGTGAATATAAAATTTCCTTCCCCTCTTCTTTTTTTCATAACATAAACTAGGGGTCAACCAATGACATTAACGGGCAATAAATTTAGGACAGACAAATAACGTACTTATTCATACATGTAATTAATGTATGGAATTAATTCACCACTATGAGCCTGGTGATGGTTACCAGCTTTAAAAGGGAATTAGAGAAATCCACAAAGGATCTATCTATCAAAGGCTATTAGCTATGATCACTAAGAAGAACCTGCCAGCGCAGAGATAAAATGCCACTGGGTACCAGTTACAGGGGAAGGCTGTTGCCTTCATTTCCATTTTGTAGGGTTACTTGAAGCATTTGATTGGTCACAATAGTAAACAGGATGACAGCCTGGATCAGTGGTCTGGTCCTCCAGATGTTTTTGACTACAACTCGCAGGATCAAGGAAGGGCTGTGGCCTAGTAGCATGATTGGTATGCTAAAATTCTCAGGTTCAGTCCCCAGCATCTTCAGCTAGGGCTTGGAGAGACCCCTGCCTGAAACTCTGGAGAACTGCTGCCAGTCAGTGTAGACAATACTAAATGAGATGGACCATGCCTCATTATAAAGCAGCTTCCTAGGTTCACATATTCCCTGCCTATTGGCCATGCTGACTGAAGCTGAGCAGGGTTGGGTCTAACATCTTAAGGGCCACAGGTTCCTCATCCCTGATCTCGATGAACCTTTGGTTTAGTTTAGGAGGCACCTTCTTAAGTACTTATGACTTTTTGTAAAATAAAAAAGAGGTGTTGTATACAGTATATTAAAAACATATTATGTAGAAAGATGTTTCAAGATTTGCAGCCACAGAAATGTTCGTGGCCCTGTGGAGCAGGAAGTGCTTGGCTTCTCCCTATGGTAGCAAAATGTCTAAGGCTACTCCTTGCTGGCTCATCAGGGAGGCTTTTTGGGGGTCAGAATGCTAAAAGTCTACAGCTCTGAATTCTTCCGAGGATGTAAAGAAGGAAAGCACAAATTAGGCTATGCCTGTAGCTGTGTCAGCCTTTTCTGATACCATTCCCCACGTAGCTTATAGCTACTATTGGCTAACAAATGAAAAACTGACAAATTACCACGTCTGGATGGCGTCCACTTGAGAGTGCTTAAAGAACTCAAATGGGAAATGGCTGGTCTTCTAACAAAAATATGTAGCAAGCCTAAGTGCAGCTCTGTACCAGAGGACTGGAAAGTGGCCTTATGTAACATCAAGTTTTTAAAAAGGGATCAGGGAGATCCTCTAAATTACAGTCCCTTTAGCTTAAGGACTGTACCAGAAGAGCTGTTGGAAAGCATTGTTAAAGAAAGAAATACAAAGCATATGGAAGAACAAGTCTTGCTGAAGCAAAGCCAGCATGGCTTCTGCAAGGGTAATTTCTGCCTCACTCTCACTAACCTTTTGGAGTTAGATGATCCAGTTGACGGTTCAGGTCAATGAATGAATCTGGAGACTACACAAGCCTATTTGGTAGAATAGAAATGCTTTAGAAATGCTTACGTCTATATGATGTAGTGATATGTTCTACGTATGGCTTTTGCAGGCCGTTGATATCTTACAGCACAAGGAATCTTTCCTGCTCACAAATCTAGAATCATGTTGATCCATGATAATTAGGAATTATGCTCTCTAGGACAATTTTCACCAACCAGACTGGCTGAGAGGAGTTGTAGTCTAAAACATACGGAGGACACCAAGTTGGCAAAGGCTGATCTCGGGTCTCTTCCAGATGTCAGTTTTCCCCAGCACAATGGATCCAGAGTGTTGACCAACCACAAACCACCCATTAAAGCAGAGTATGAAAAGAAATGCCTGTTTCTATCATTGTGGCCTACCAAGCAGAATTGCCACAATGAATGGTTAGACAAGGACTCACTGGTCTCACACTTTAAATAGCAAAAGCAGCTTGAAACCAACAACAACAGAAAGTACCTAATTAAAGTGACACTTTTCGGTTTCAAGGACTGTCTTCCTTCTATTGTTGATCCTAGCAACAACTTTGAGAGGTACCCTAGAAATCTGATTATTGACAACCTACAAAGAAGGAAAACTGTAGCTGTGGGATTCTTGCCTGCCTGCCAGAGCACAGCAAGGATCAGTGAGAGGATTGAGATGGCTTACAGGAAAAGAGAGGCTTGATTTGCATTGGGTAAATGAGACAGCAGCCAACTCCGGGAGGGAGAACTGGAAGTAGCAGCTGGCTTCACTGCTTCCAGCCACAGGGAAGGAAGCTCATGGAAGGTAAGATAAGAAGGATGTTGGCAAGGAGGAGAAAGCTTCTCCTGGGTACTTCTGATCCTGTGTTAATCGAACATGCACACAAATTTCCCCTAACCCTTAACCCCACTGCAAGGGTGGTACTACTTTTCTTTAAACTGAAGAATGGGATGTTTTTTAAAAAAAAAAAAAAACCCAACAACAACGTCATCCCTTGGGGTTAAGACTGCTGTTAAATGGGGAGAATATGTAGCAGTTGTTTAAAGGCCACCAGTCATACTTCCCTAATGCTCTTGGAAATGTTTCTTCAGTAACTCAAAAAACATTACAGTAGTACCTCAGGTTACATACTCTTCAGGTTACATATGCTTCAGGTTACAGACTCTGCTAACCCAGAAATAGTGCTTCCGGTTAAGAACTTTGCTTCAGGATGAGAACAGAAATCGTGGTCCAGCGGCATGGTGGCAGCAGGAGGCCCCATTAGCTAAAGTGGTGCCTCAGGTTAAGAACAGTTTCAGGTTAAGAACGGACCTCCAGAATGAATTAAGTACTTAACCCGAGGTACCACTGTATTAAGAAATCATGCCTGTCCTGCATCTACAGTGCCCTCAGAACCACTCAGGAACCCTCACATTCCTCTTATACCACTTCTTCCTCTCACTCCACTATCTTGTACACCAGGTGTAGCTCACTCCTGACCTCTTGATATGGCCTCCCTGCCAAGCCATTTTTCATGTCATGTCACTGGCCTTGCTCCACCCCCCTGAATGGTTTTGCCTGGCTGGAATGTGTCCTTTAGCTCTAATAATACATATCCCTTGCTTACCAGGATGGAGGACAGAGGGGCTGGTGGAGCGATTCTCCTATGGTGCAAAGCTAGAATTTATATTCAGTGCTCTTTAGCATCTGTCTCTGCCCACTACTGCCATGTGACCCCTAAAGGTTGTGGGGACAGAAATGTTGCCCTCAGGCTGACAACGTTTCCTGATCCCTGATCTGCAACCACACCTACCCATTCTCACCTCTCCCTCTGGCTCCCCCATTCCCCAGCTTCTTATATCTTCACCCTGAAGTAACTGAGTCCCCAGCGGGCAGGATTCACAACCCTATTCCACGCTTTTAATCTTTCAGTGAAATCATGGTTTACAGTTTGGGGAAAGCCCTTTCCGAGGCTGGAGAGGAGAGGGTGTTGCGGGCAGGACCCTCCCACACTTGCGGGGGCTTCCCTTGCCCCCGCGAGAATTGGGGAATCCCTGGGCGTGTCTGCAACCCCGCTCGCCAATCGGCGGGCGAGGGGAGGCGCGGCCTGGGCTACTTAAGGCCAGGCACGCCCAGGGACCACCCTCTTTTCCCCTCGCCCCAGCAGCTGAGCGGTTTTCCCATCCCACCCACCCTTAGGCTTAGCTAGAATTGGCCTTGCTATGGACTTCGGTTGGTCGCTGCAAGGGGCCTGGTAGGAATTTTTCCAAGTTGGCGCACTTCCTGCCTTTTGGTTTTTTCGCCTACCTCGTAGCAATCGTCACAACTTTCTCGGTATTGGCGGTTAGGCATTGGCATGGGGCAAATTATAGGAAAAAGGAGGGGGGAAGGGAGCGCCATCACCTTCCCCCCAATGAGAAGGGGTAGTCCGGCAAAGGACTCCCAGGGGGGGGCGTGGCCTTGTCCGAAGCCTGGAGAGGTAGGGCCTCCAGCACGCCCCCGAGCGGTGACACCCGTGGGATCCTAGTTGGCGTACTTCAACAGGACTCCTGCGGTTTGTGTTCAACCCCTCCCAGTCACCATGCCGGGTAGTCGATAGAAGCCAATGCCTAAGGCCAATACCTTCAATTCCGTAATCAATAAAGTTGTGGCCTTTCACGCCCATTAACCTTAAAGCAATGTGTCCGTGTCTTCATTTCATCTGGGGGAGGAAACTTGCCACGCAAAGCTGAGCCTTTACTGAAAAGTGTGACATACTTCCGGTGAGATCATGTTAAAAATCACTCTCTCTGTGCTCTTACTGGTGCCCCCCACATCTATGGGAGGCCCACTTCTTGAGCTGGTAAAACACACACACAACCCACTCCACTAGGGCCTGGCATCTCACAGTTGCTAAGGAAACTCCATATGTTTCTCATCCTCACCTTCCGCTCTAATGGGGCTCATACGTACATAAATATGTATGAGTTTGCAGCATAATGGAAGCTGCCATAGCAGTCTTAGAGAGGGAAGATAATTAGAGACAAAGGAAACAAGGA